>NC_074670.1:54712831-55012831 GCF_029448725.1 Salvelinus fontinalis | reverse complement strand
TTCTAGGTTGGTATTTTTTAATTTGTTGTGATGTAGAATGATTTGAAAAGTCAAGATGCAATTTTTATTTGCTGTATTTTGCGAGTTTGCATCAAGTGTCTCTTAGACATGCCTTTCTTGACCTGGAGGGACTCGTTTTCTAAGGTCTTGCACATTTTCATTTAAGGAATAGTACATGTGGTCCTTAGAATGCTGTGTCTGAGAAGTTGGTGAATCAGCAATGTTTCATGTAGATGGGTTAGTTGGCTTTTTGCAAGGATAAGCATTAGCATGTGTATTTTTTCAATTGTGCGTTTTTCAATTGCGATATTGAAGAGTGCACTCACTGTGCGAAGGTCCTCTTATTCAAGACTAACTATTATGCCTACAGCTTGCCGTACTCTCTCTCTCTCTCTCTCTCTCTCTCTCTCTCTCTCTCTCTCTCTCTCTCTCTCTCTCTCTCTCACAAACTCTCTCTCTCGCTCACACTCTCTCACTTACTCACTGACTCATGTATCCAGACGGAGGTGTTTCTGCAGGAGTGAGTGGGACATGTAGATGCAGCTCCTGGGTCTGAATGCCACTTCCTGGCGTGTGAAAGGCGAGCCGGGTAGCCAGAGCCCTCCTGAAAGCCTTGTTTGCCATTCCTGTGGCTGTGTGGCCGAGCGCCTCTGAAAAGGGAGTCTGGAGGAGGGGGGGCCGGGGGACAATGAGACAAGGAGGGCCACATCCGTGTTGCCAGGTGTTCCTTTTGTGCTCCTCACCTTGCGTTGAGGCACGGAGAGGGAGGGGGGGGGGGGGGGGGGGGTGAGGGGGGAGGGAGGGGAGGTGGGGGGAGAGAGGGGGGGGGGGGGGTGGGAGGAGGGTAGTATAGTGGGGGGAGAGAGTTGGGTAGGGTCTTTGGGGGCAGGTGGGGGAGAGGGGGGAGGGTAGGGTAGGTGGGGGGAGAGAGGGAAAAAGATCCTGCCATTCTTCTTGCAAGGTGTGTGTGTGTGTGTGTGTGTGTGTGTGTATGTGTGTGTGTGTGTGTGTGTGTGTGTGTGTGTGTGTGTGTGTGTGTGTGTGTGTGTGTGTGTGTGTGTGTGTGTGTGTGTGTGTGTGTGTGTGTGTGTGTGCGTGTTCGCATGCATCTTTATATGTGTGTGTGCATCTAAGGTTGTTTACTGGGTCTCTATCAGTTTATTCTGTGCAGGTTCATGGATTATGTTCCTGCTGTTATGGTCAGGTGATGACTTTGATAAAACGCTGCATTAACAACGCTGCATTATCAGTCATCATTCCACACTATAGCAGCCCTCCCTGCAATAACATGCAGGAGTGTAGACTATATCCTATTTTTTCACTTTGTAAATAAAATAAAAAATGTGTGATTGTGTGCACTAGTTTCTTTTCCATTTAGTATACCGTAACATAATGTTGCTCACACTATCTATGTACTGTACATCAAGAGAGATTCAAAGAAGTAGTTGGAAGAGGATTGTTTTGTATAGGTACCGACGTTTGGTTTTGAGTTTGTTAGTTTTGTGATTAACGATTTGAACAGCATGCGAATAGACCAGTTTGTCTATCTTTAGAAACGCAGGGTGTTTTTTTCGCCAAAGGGAATCACCTAGATCCGGAGTGTTACACAACTGGAGGTGCGGTTAGTTGGCAGAGTTTTAAATGAGCGTAAAGGACAATATCAGACAGCAAGCGCTGCAGCACTTGTACATTAACCCACCCATTAGCTACCAGACAGAAAGACAGCTAGCCTTTAGCTTTTAACTAGACACTATTCGTATAATTCCAAATTGTTTATAAGCCACGTCCTTCTTGTGCATTTAGATCAGCTCCCTGTCAATCACTTTAACCTGAATATATTTCATTTATATAAGACATTGAATCACTAAATGTTTTTAATAAGCATCTACTTTTCTGTCTACATACACCACTATCAGTGGCGTACTGTAGTTTCGTGGGGCCCCCTGCAAGGTCTCAGAAAAAAAAGGTGCAGTTTTATGGCTAATCACATGCTATTCTACATATTTTGCAGTAAGGCTGAGAGAATTTAGCATTCTTAAAGCAAATTTCCTGCAATTCTACACATTGCCATGGGGCAGAGAAGGCATTTTTCAGTTTTACAGCTAATTTCCTGTAATTCAACATATTTTATCCATGGCTTATGACATGTTCATATGTTATCTGGGTTGGGGGCGCCTTGCAGGGCTTGAGGGGGAGGGGTACGCCAGTGACCACTGTATATGTTACAGTCCAGGAGGGTATGATTCCATTACCAGGAGCTTACTGTTAGACAAATACAGAAAGAGGCTGGTGCATGCTTTTGTATTTCCCTCACAGTGCCCAAGGTCAGGAAAGCGTAAACTAATATGCTCTTGTAAAATACAGGATGTATGTCTCTGCAAACAGGACGTGCACTATTGCTGATTTGAGTCTAGTGGTCAGAGTTTATTTTGGCGAAAGACCTTAGTGTCATGCAGAGTCAGGTCATCCACACAGCATTCATGTTCACAATGGTAGTATTCTGTAGGTTCTTTGATCACCACTGAAAGGGAGATCTGCCACAAACGCATATTGATTGTCATTAATATGAAAGTTAATGAAAATAGACTGGAGGGTTGCTGGTTTACGGTCGATAACACAACACAGTGTTTTGGTTAGAATTGTATATTAGATATGTACTATTTCCACTAGGAGTTCTTCTCTCTTGTAATCCAATATCAGCTGTCTCCCATGTCTGACGTAAAGAATGCTAGCTCGGACAAGTGACCTTGCGGCTGGAGTCTATTTTGTAGCTCATGGCGCTGACTGTCTCTATATCTGTTAGTGGGTCATCTCTCTCCTCCGTTGTCCATGCTTGCCCCCTTAGTCATCACCATGGCGACAGCCAGTCTGACCTGGAATGTTGCTTCGCACTAGCGAGGCTTTGCTACCACCACCCTCCCCCCACCCCTGAAGCTGAAAGTATCAATTAGGGTGACCCTCCACCCCCCCTTCCCTTCACATAACTCATGCGATCGGAACTCGGAGAACACCAATTCGACCAAATTCCACTTTCTCAAATTGCAGGAAAACTCTTCACTGATGGGCGTCCACCTCTTAAGTGAGTGGGTCTATTGTTTCACGCCTTGACCTCCCTCCCTCCTCCCTGTCTATCCTTCCAAGCCAGAGACGTTGGACAGGTAACTCCCTGGCAGCACTGCAGAAGTGCTTTGTCTCAGTGGGTCTAGACAGAGGTATAGATTAAAGGGAAATGTGCTATATGAAATGAAAAACATTGATTTGATTGTTCTTTGATTAGATGGAATGATATGGTCTGTACTGTCACTAACGAGATGCAAATGTAACAAAAAAAATTGCCTCGATTATTTTTGTATTTTACATTCACCCACATATGAAGGACGTTACTACGTTTGTTCATCTAGTAACTTTTGATCAGCAACCTATGGTTTTTAAGAGAAGAACTCCGGATAGCTTTTGCAATGACCTTGTAGTCTATGTATCTGAATATGCTATTCAGGCTAGCCACGTTATAAGGAAAAGTTATATCTACTGCTATCAAGTGGTCCTTGATGAAAAGAAACCTTGGTGATGGTTGGTTTAAGTCAGACAGAAGGGGGGGTAGAGGTAGACACAAGGGGAAGAAAAGAGGAGACGTGAGAGGGGAAGTAGAGAGTGAGGGAGTACTAATGAAATAGAGGCAGAGGTGGTGCAAATCCCTCTGAATGACGGGACACAATTAGACAATAGCTGGTGCTGCACACCCAGTGATGCCCTTTAGTGCCCTCCTCCCCTCAGATGTAAATCCTGATCCCCTCACCTGTAGTGACATCTCCATGCTCAACATCCATGTCCCTATCCTCAATGCACCCTTTTCCTGGAGCCTTCCCGATTCCTGTTCCTATCCCCATTCTCCTCCCTGTGGTCTCCATTCTCCCCCCTGTGGTCTCCATTCTCCCCCCTGCGGTCTCCATTCCCCCCTGTGTAATCTGTCACACCAATCCCAGACCTTTTTTCTCAAGGTGTTTCACAGGGCTCTGTTCTTCTGTTTTTATCCCCACTTCAAAACGTTTTGGGCTGGACTTGAGCTGGAGTTTTATTTCAAGACCATGAAGTTTGTAGTGTAGAGATGTACTAATGGCAACAGAGAAACATTGTCCACATTCAGTAAACTGCTATTGTGGAAGTCAAACTGTCAAGGAATTATCTTTGTGTGCTCGTTGTCATCTCTTCTGCTCTCTAAAAGAATAGCCGAGTATCTCAGCTCAGCTTGGTTGCATTGAATTTGATGGGAAGTTCCTAAAAAAGATCAATGATTTAGGAAAGAGGTCAATGATCACCACATAAATAACGTTCCACTGCAAAGGAGGGCTTGGGAGCAGATGTGTCTTTTGCACTTGGCACAGGGTTGCTTACCCGGATCAAAAAAGGCCCAACCCTCCGACCATAAACATGTCCTCCCTCAACCCCAAACGGTGGCTACACAGGACCAGCCCTGGTGCACAGCATGCCTCCCCCTCCCTCCCTCTCTCTCTTTCTGTTTCAACATGTCCCTCTCTCAACTTCCTTCCTGTCCCGCCCTCTGAATTTTAATACCTGCCTGTCATGTTTTCTTCCCTTCACCAGACCCTTGCTGTGCATCTAGTAATTACCACAGCACCAAGAAAACCCTTTCATTTAAAGGATTGGCAATTATCTCAGAGAACACAATAAAATTGCTTCCCCTTTGGAGAAAAGGGGGATTTTTTGAACCTGTACGGTGCAGATTGTTGCGCCGCCTCACTCTTGAAGCAGGGGAGCGGAGGAGGTGGAGGAGGTGGATGCAGGGAAAAAGGGCTTTGTAGATGTTTTTTTCACATGCTCAGATATCTGAATATCACAGAGAGGCTGGGAAACAACGAGGGTAAAGTGTTGGGCCTTGATTGCCCAAGATTTCTTCCTCCTCGTTGTGAAGTCACAGCTCTTAAAATATGAATGTGGTTGGGAGAGAGAGGCTGAAATAGCTAACTTTGAAAGGCCTAATTTAGTAGGATGGCCTTCTGTTCCCCTCTGGGGGAAGTTGTTTAAGGCCATTGGAAATAACAGCTTTATGGCACCACGGGCCACTCGATGGAGACCAACCAAGCTCGATCCTGATACGTTATGAGCGCTGTGACATTCGGATGCAACAACGCAAATTGACAAACCTACTACTCTCCTTTTTCAGTTAACGTGTCATTATGTGGAAAGGGTTGAGGTGCTGAATGCATGAACAGATGATCGCAAGCTTCTTGACGCAAGGATCCCTTTAGCGTAAACAACCGCTGAATTGCAGAGCGCCAAATTCAAAAATAATACTAAAAATATTTATAATCATGAAATCACAAGAGAAATATACCAAAACACAGCTTAGCTTGTTGTTAATCCACCTACCATGTCAGATTTTGAAAATATGCTTTACAGCGAAAGCAATCCAAGCGTTTGTGAGTTTATCAATCACTAGACAAAACAGTAAGAACAGCTAACCGCAAATTAGCTTGGTCATAAAAGTCAGAAAAGCAATAAAATGAATCCCTTACCTTTGATAATCTTCGGAGGTTTGCACTCATGAGACTCCGAGTTACACAATAAATGTTATTTTTGTTCGATAAAGATTAGTTTTATAACCAAAAAACGCCATTTGGTTTGCGCGTTATGTTCAGAAAACCACAGGCTCGTTCCGGTCCTGAAAGGCAGACGAAAATTCCAAAAAGTATCCGTAATGTTCGTAGAAACATGTCAAACGTTTTTTATAATCAATCCTCAGGTTGTTTTTAACATACATAATCGATAATATTTCAACCGGACGGTAACCTATTCAATACTACAGAGAAAGAAAATATCGAGCTACATCTCTCGCGCGCAGGAACTAATCAAAGGGCACCTGACGCGTTTTGAAAAATCTCGCTCATTTTTCAAAATAAAAGCTTGAAACTATGTCTAAAGCCTGGTCACAGCCTGAGAAAGCTTTTAGAAAAGGAATCTGGTTGATACCCCTTTAAATGGAGGAGAGGCAGGCAACGGAACAGGGATTTTTCCAAATAAAAGGCACTTCCGGTTTCGATTTCCTCAGGTTTTCGCCTGCAAAATCAGTTCTGTTATACTCACAGACAATATTTGGACAGTTTTGGAAACGTTAGAGTGTTTTTTATCCTAATCTGTCAATTATATGCATATTCTAGCATCTGGACCTGAGAAATAGTCCGTTTACCTTGCGAACGTTATTTTTCCAAACATAAAAATTCTGTCCCCTAGCTGAAAGAGGTTAACCTGTTGAGGATGGGGGCGCTGTTGTCACTATTTATGCTAATCGTGTAATTTTTGAAACGGCTTCCCACAAAATTCTTGATCGTACAATATGCATATTATTATTATTATTGGATAGAAAACAGTCTATAGTTTCTATAGGAGTTGAAATTTTGTCTCTAAGTGGAACAGAACCCATTCTACAGCAATTTCCCTGACATGGAGTCAGATTTCAGAAATGTTGGCCCCTGATCTGGAGTCAGTTAAAAGGGCACTGTTATTGCTATGAGTATACGGACACTGCTTACGTCTTCCCCTGGATGCCTTTACGTGATGACGATTTGAATGGGGTCGATTGCGCGTTCACAGGCACTACAAATTAAAAAACCCTGTAGCTAGCAAGTCTTTTCTTGCTACGTAATGCGCCTGGAGGACATCGACCCGCACTTGTTCCAAGCATTAGTGGAGGGAGTAATATTACTCTGGTCATGTTTCTACTCGTTATGGGAGTTAAAAACATCATAAGGTAGTTAATTTAAAGCGTTTTATAGCAATTTATATCCGTTTAGTGCGATTTTGGGACATTTATTTCTGAAACGCTGTGAATTGCTGGGCACGCTTCCAGTTCATCCCGAACGCAGTTGGCATTTCCACATGGCAAGAGGACAGCTTTCCACCAAAAGACGATTAGACCCAAGAAAGGATCCTTTGCCCAAGATACTGATGGAAGAACAGCTCAAAGTAGGAAATTTTTATTATGATAAATCGTGTTTCTGTCGAAAAATGTTAGTGGCTTAGGACGCCATGTTTTTTGACGTAGCTTCGCTTGGCGCAAACTGTATTGAAAAGTAAGGATAATTTAAAAAATGTAATTCCACGATTGTATTAAGAATTAAATTGTCTATCAATCCCTGTCCACCCTATATTTTTTAGTCACGTTTATGAGTATTTATGTATAAGAGTAGATCACTGTCTAATATGGCGCACGGACATTTTCTCACCAGCTGGGCTACATTTCACATTGTCTAACCATGATTTTGGTGGCTAAATATAAACATTTTCGATCAAACTCTATATGGATTGTGTAATATGATGTTACAGGAGTGTCATCTGAAGAATTCTGAGAAGGTTAGTGAAAAAATTTATATATTTTGGCGATGTTGACGTTATCGCTCACTTTGGCTAGAATCAATGCTGGGCTGCTATGTGCTATGTGCTATGCTAATATAACGATTTATTGTGTTTTCGCTGTAAGACACTTAGAAAATCTGAAATATTGTCTGTATTCACAGGATCTGTGTCTTTCGATTAGTGTATGCTGTGTATTTTTACGAAATGTTTGATGATTAGTAAGTAGGTAAACACGTTGCTCTATGTAGTTATTCTAGTCCATTTGTGACGGTGGGTGCAATTGTAACCTATGCCATCTACCTGAAATATGCACTTTTTTCTAACAAAACCTATCCCATACCATAAATATGTTATCAGACTGTCATCTGATGAGTTTTTTTCTTGGTTAGGGGCTATAAATATCTTAGTTTAGCCGAATTGGTGATAGCTACTGGTGTTGGTGGACAAATAAAAGATGGTGGATTATGCTAATGTGTTTTTAGGTAATTAGATGTACATCTTTACATATTGTGTCTTCCCTGTAAAACATTTTAAAAATCGGACATGTTGGCTGGATTCACAAGATCTGTGTCTTTCATTAGCTGTATTGGACTTTAATGTGTGAAAGTTAAATATTTAAAAAAAATATTTTTTTGAATTTCGCGGCACTGGTTTTTCAGTGGGGGTGGGGGGGGAGTGCCGCTAGCGGCACCCTCATCCTAGACAGGTTAAACAACTTAACATAATTTAACCAACATTATTCTGTAGAAACTATACTGAATGAAAATATACATGTTAAGTGTTGGTCCCATGTTTCATGAGCTGAAATAAAAGATCCCAGAAATGTTCCATATGTACAAAAAGCTTATTTCTCAAAAATGTTGAGCACACATTTGTTTACATCCCTGTTAGTGAGCATTTCTCCTTTACCTAAATAGTCTGTCCACCTGGCTGGTGTGGCATATAAAAAAGCTGATTAAACATCATGATCTTTACACAGGGGCACCTTGTGCTGGGGACAATACAAGGCCACTCTAAAATGTGCAGTTCTGTCACACAACAATGTCAATATGTTTTGAGGAGTGTGCAATTGGCATGCTGACTGCAGGAATGTCCACCAGAGCTGTTGCCAGAGAATATAATGTTATTTCCCCTACCATAAGCCCCCTCCAATGTTGTTTTAGAGAATTTGGCTGTACATCCAACCTGCCTCACAACCGCAGACCACATGTAACCACGCCAGCCCAGGACCTCCGCATCCGGCTTCTTCACCTGCGGGATCGTCTGAGACCCGCCACCCGGTCAGCTGATGAAACTGTAGGTTTGCACAACCAAAGAATTTCAGCACAAACTGTCAGAAACCATCTCAGGGAAGCTCATCTGTGTGTTCGTCGTCCTCATCAGGGTCTTGAACTGACTGCAGTTCAGCGTCGTAACTGACTTCAGTGGGCAAATGCTCATCTTCAATGGCCACTGGCACGCTGGAGAAGTGTGCTTTTTACGGATGAATCCCTGTTTCAACTGTACCGGACAGATGGCAGACAGTATGGCGTGATGTGGGAGAGTGGTTTGCTGAAGTCAACGTTGTAACAGAATGCCCCATGGTGGCGGTGGGGTTATGGTATAGGCAGGCATAAGATATGGACAAGAAATCAATTGAATTTTATCGATGGCAATTTGAATGCATAGAGATACCGTGACGAGATCCTGAGGCCCATTGTCGTGCCATTCGTCCGCCGCCATCACCTCATGTTTCAGCATGATAATGCACAGCCCCATGTTGCAACTGACCGTTACACCAATTCCTTGAATCTGAAAAGGTCCCAGTTCTTCCATACTCACCAGACATGTCACCCACTGATCATGTTTGGGATGCTCTGGATCGACGTGTACGACAGCGTGTTTCAGTTCTCACCAATATTCAGCAACTTCACACAGCCATTGAAGAGGAGTGGAACAACATTCCACAGGCCACAATTAACAACCTGATCAACTCTAAGCGAAGGAGATGTGTTGTGCTGCATGAGGCAAATGGTGGTCCCACCAGATACTGACTGGTTTTCTGATCCATGCCCCTATCTTTTTTAAGGTACCTGTGACCAACAGTTGCATATCTGTATTCCCAGTCATGTGACATCCATAGATTAGGGCCTAATGAATTTATTTCAATTGACTGTAACTCAGTAAAATCTTTGAAATTGTAGCATGTTGCGTTTATATTTTTGTTCAGTGTAATAGCAATGGAGTAGAGTTCTAGCAAATATCAATACCAATGTTGATATCAATTTGGGTAGTTCATTCTTGATAAGAGTACAGGAGTAAAATGGCAAGTAGAGGACTGTGCTGGATGGGGACTTCAACTCATACCGCCTGCTGTAATGTTTTGCTCCACCACTGCCGTGTTGGGTTTGCGAGGTGCCCCTACTGTGCCTGTCTGGAAGTTCCACCTGTTGTTTTACGCCTCCTGCCCTCCATCTGTGGGGAGCTGAGTTTGGCCGGAACACCCGGTTGCCCCGGTGACACTACAAGCACACAATGCTACCGCTGCGGATTGGAACAGGAACTAACCTATCCATGTCAGTCTGCAGGCAGGATCTGGGGCATTCCTTGTGTTAACAGATGATCTGGTTTCTATTCAAATGGTTCGGGTATCGCTGCTTCGCTCTCTGGTAAAGCGACCCCAGCCAGCCTGCCTTTTTTCTAAACCCCAGAGCTCCTTCTCCTACCATTTCCTGTCTTAATTACGTACTCTTTTGTGCTCTTGTTTTTTTCTTTTTCTCTTTCTTTCTCTCTTCCCTCTCTATCCTTCTTACTCTCTCCTTCAAGAAATGAAGAGAGAGATTTTTAAGTTTGGAGTCTGTCAAGGTGTTGTCCTTGATCCCACCCCAAAGCACTCTCCACCCACCACCCACCCGTCCTCCTTTCCTCCTCCTCCCCATCCTCTCTGTGTCTGAAAGGGAATACTGTGTTTTCAGTGCATAAAAGGCTTGGCGCTGTCAAAAGGGTGTATCCACCTGGTCCCAGGGAACACACTCAGAGTGGAGCTACACGTTTCTCTGCTGTATGGGAGGGAAAGGGAAGGAGGCAGGCAGCTGGTAGGGATTACCAGCCAGTTTGATATGGCATACAATTACAAACATACTGAATGTTACCTTGGCTGTACGGAGCGACTCCCTGCCAATGATAACGCTCAGCTTTGGAAGGTGGGGCAGGTTCTCTGGTTGGTGGGGTGGGATGGCGTGCGGTGGATAGCTAGACAGGTAAGTGGGCGGTACAGGGGGTGTCTAGTGGAAGTGTGGGGTGTGGTTGGGAGGAGCTGGGGGGGGGGGGGGGGGGGGGGGGGTGTTGTGTACACAATGGGCATGCAAACCAAGTGGGTACTCCATTGTGACAAAAACAGGTTTTGTCGCCATCCCGCGCTGGGTCTGGTTACGGGGCCAAGCCATCGAAACAGGGTTGGGAGAGGGTGGCCTTGTCTACTTCGAAATCCGACACAGGTCTTCACATGCAGGTTCTCTTTCATTCTCTCTCAATCTCTTTCTTTCATTCTTTCTCCCTCTCTCTGTCTCTGTCTCTCTTGTTCAAACACTTGGGCCGCTAATTGCTATTTTGAGAGCCAGATATAGCCCAGGTCTTTTTTCTTCTTAATTAGGTCTGTTGACAGGGTTTCCCCAGTCTAGTCCCAACTCCATCCACTCTGGGTGATCTCCCTGTCCCCCCCTCCACCCCCCTTTGGGTGATCTCCCCCCCACCCCGTCTGCATGATCTCCCTGTTCCCCCCCAACCCCCTCTGGGTGATCTCACTGTCCCCCCCTCCACCCCCTCTTTGTGATCTCCCTGCCAACCCTCTGTGTGATCTCCCTGTCCCCCCTCCACCCCCCTCTGGGTGATCTCCCTGTCCCCCCATCCACCCCCCTCTGTGTGATCCCTCTCCACCCCCCTCTGTGTGAGCTCCCTTCCCCCCCTCTGTGAGATCTCCCTGTCCCCCCATCCACCCCCCTCTGTGTGATCCCCCTCCACCCCCCTCTGTGTGAGCTCCCCCCCCCCCCCCCCCCCCTCTGTGGGATCTCCATGTCCCCCCCTCTGTGTGATCTCCCTGACCCCCCTCCACGCCCTCTGTGTGATCTCCCTGTCCCCCCCTCAACCCCCCTCTGTGTGAGCTCCCTGCCCCCCCCCTCTGTGTGATCTCCATGTCCCCCCCTCTGTGTGATCTCCCTGCCCCCCCCCTCCACACCCTCTGCGTGATCTCCCTGTCCCCCCCCCTCCACCCCCCTCTGTGTGATCTCCCTGTCACCCCCGACCCCCTCTGTGTGATCTCCCTGTCCCCCTCTTCACCCCCCTCTGGCTGATCTCCCTGTCCCCCCCTCTGTGTGATCTCCATGTCGCCCCCCTCTGTGTGATCTCCCTGTTCCCCCCTCAACACCCCTCTGGGTGATCTCCCTGTCCCCCCATCCCCCCCCTCTGTGTGAGCTCCCTGCCCCCCCTCTGTGTGATTCCCCCCCTCAACCCCCCTCTGTGTGATCTCCCTGTCCCCCCCTCCACGCCCCTCTGTGTGAGCTCCCTGCCCCCCCCCCCCCCCTCTGTGTGATCTCCCCGTCCCCCCCTCCACACCCCCTCTGGGTGATCTCCCTGTCCCCCCCTCCACCCCTCTGTGTGAGCTTCCTGCTCCCCCCTCTGTGTGATCTCCCTGTCCCCCCCTCTGTGTGATCTCCATGTCCCCCCTCCACCCCCCTCTGGCTGATCTCCCTGCACCCCCCCTTTCACCCCCCTCTGGGTTATCTCCCTGCCCCCCCATCCCAGCCTGGCAGACTCACTTGCTGCTCTAGAACTCCTGCCAGACCAAAGGAAGGGGACAGGATGGAAGGATTATGGAGAGGGAGAAAGAGCAGACTATTTTTGTCATCTCTTTATTTTATTTTTCTCTCTCTCTCCCTCTTGTATCATTATCCCTCTCTCTCTGTCTTTCTGACGTGCGTGCATGCACACACACACACGCACACACACACACACACACACACACACACACACACACACACACACACACACACACACACACACACACACACACACACACACACACACACACACACACACACACACACACACACAGAGGCCTCACTCCCTACCATAGTCTCAGCTTGGGGTGAAGGTAAACAAGCTAATGTTTAGATTTCACGGAAGTGGAAACCTATCCGACCGAGTCAGCCTCGTCACTCAGCGATGTATGTGTTTATGTTTGTCTCTCTGTGTGTATGCACGTAAGTAGTCCTGGATCTGAGTGAGAGCATGTGTGTGAGACGCTGCAAGTGTGTGTGTGTGTGTGTGTGTGTGTGTGTGTGTGCATGCGTAAATCTGCGTGTGTTTTACAAGTGTTTTTGAAACTCTTGAGTGCACATGTGTGCGCGCACGTGTGTGTGCGCGCGTGTGCGTGCGTGCGAATGTTAATGTGTTTGTGTGCATTCGTGCATGTACGTTTGTGTTTGTCCTTGCGTGCATGTGTGCTTTTGCGTATGTATATTCAGGAAGCAGAGGTGAATCTCTCAACACCCTGCCAGCAGGCTGACCTGTGTCTGATGCGGGTGATGACTGTGATGATAGTGGTGCTTGGGAAGGACGAGGGAGAACACACACACACGTTTTGGTAGCCTTTTGGAAAACAAATGCAAACCATAGCAGGTGGTGATTCAGGTGATAGCTACCATGACAACAGTCTTCATTTTAAAACACCAACTTTAAGAGAAAGGGAAACCCCTTGAAACTACTTTAAAGTGCTCTTTTTCCATCACTTATACGTGACTGAGAGAAGGAGGAGGACGACAAGGGCCGCCGGAGAAACACAATACACTCAGGGTTGCGTGTTAGGAGCCAGCTGAATGGCACCGGGCTTAATGAGAGCCCAGCTGGGACCCTGAGGTGGGCTGGCACCTGCAGTCTGGCTGGAGAGGAAGGGGGAGCAGGGAGGGCTGGGCCACCCCCTTGTACCCAGGCACCGGGTTTCCGTCCCCCACAGCCACACTTCCTCCTTCTTCTCATGCCCCATTAGCAGTCTTGGCGGGGTGGCCACTCCGGAGAACAACCCGTCTCTCCCCCTCGTTAGATCTCTACCCATCATGCTTTTGACTCTGCTTGGCAGTTAGGCGTTGTTACATTTTGTTGAGTTTGCGATGCCAAATCTTGACAGCCAAATTTGTGATTTTCTGTAGCTGATCAGTTCAAGAGCTTTCCCATGATATTTGTATATCTTGGCTTTTTGCAGAGGACTTTCAAGAATCAGTCTTGATTCATTTCTTTCTGCAGTCGGTTTTATGAATAGTTTTGTTTCATTACTCCCCGACAACTCCCCCACTTACACCCCTCCACACACACACACACACACACACACACACACACACACACACACACACACACACACACACACACACACACACACACACACACACACACACACACACACACACACACACACACACACACACACACACACACACACACTCACACACTAACACACACACACACACACACACACACACACACACTAGACTGCAAGCTGAGGCATACAACGGGACATCGCAGTGTGACAGAAGTTATGAAGAATATAAGGGGGAGATGGAGGGTGAAGTCTGTCTGCAGGGTTATCCGTCTGTCTGCATGGTTATGTGACAGGTCTGGCTGGAGTGGCACTTCTGCACTCACCATAGGGGCCTGTCAACCCTTTAATTAGAACTTGTAAGAGGGAGGAGGGGGTATGTTTTCGTCAGGGGGTCAATAGCTGAGTAGAAGGTGACGTGCAACCTGCAGCATTCTTTTGTTAGCCATTGGACTAAATGTATTTTTTATATTTGTTTATCATGAGGGGAGAGCCACAGGCAGAGGGCCAAGTACATGATTACTCAACGTGAAGGGAAGGAGGGGAGAAAGTGAGGGAGAGAGGGAGTGAGGGAAGCAGGAAGAAGGGGGAGGGGGAGGGAGGGGTTGAAGGGAGCTGTAAACTATGCACAGCTGTGAAGACACATTTCTTCCATCCCCAGTTCTTCCCAACCCAGACCCTCGCAGATCCCCTCTTTTTGTTGTTGCTGGACTTCCGCTTGTTAAATTAAATTTGGAGGCCCTTGCAGTTGTCCTCTGTAAAAAAAAGAGGGACAGTTACAAGTGGGGGACAGAACTGAAAGCAAGTCCAAGATAGAGGGAGAGGGAGAGACGGGTGAAAAGAGAAAGAAGGAAGCCAAAATGGTGAAAGACAAGACAGACATTTCTGACATTTTCAGAGGGGAGGCCAGTCACGGCTGGTAACAAGCTGGCCGGGGCGGAGACACCACGTCAAGCCCGGCCACATACAGACTCGTACGGATTATGGGAACCAGACATTGCGAGTTTACACTGAACGCAAGCCCCGTAGAATTAAACTGTGAACTGTGGACAGCTCACAGGAAACGCCTCTCTGTAAAGCAAACATACATGTATTTTATGGCAGCCGTTTTACTGCTATTTTATTCTGGGCTCCAATGACCTGACATTTCAACATGGATCGGCCTAATTTCCTCTGCTTTTTTTTGGAGGCCCACTCCTTCACTCCCCCACTCCTTTCCTCCCCCACTCCCACTTAACCCACATATCCCTTTCTTTGTGTGTTTAATGTTTATTTTGGCTATTTTTTGTCCTATCTAAATAAAATGAGAAACTTTTTGTCAGCGGCCATTTTGTGTGTGGGATATGAGGTGATCAGGGGTTTGTTTTGACTGGGAGAAGGCTGGGGTTTTTACTACACCCCAGCAGCTGTGGCCCCCCCCTAGGAGGCATCATTTTTACAGTGGGATGCAGCTGCTACCATGCTACCAGCCTACCCTCTCACCTGGTCCGCACCTGGTATGTGACCGTGAACCCCATCTGTCACATACACAAACACACACACATAAAAGAGGGATCTATGTTTGTGTGGGGCCTCCGTTAATTCCCAAACACTCTTTATGACAAGACAGACCTAGTAACATGACAGGTGTCGTTTTTGGTCAGCTGTGAACCAATATACCCTGTTTACAGTACACCTGGATTTAACATGCGTGCTGTGGTTCTGGTCCTGTGGTTCTGGTCCTGTGGTTCTGGTCCTATGGTCCTGCAAGATCTAATCACAATGACTGGATGTAAACATTCTGCAACAGACTGTTGTTAGATCTGATCTCAGGCTAGGCTCATTTGAGACAGCAGGGGACGGTAAGGGGTTTAACAGGGATCAGAGTAATTCCTTCTTGGAGACCTTGGCCTCGCATGTCCCAAGCAAGTTTGACTCAATGGCAAAATCAGAGTGAACGCCTGTCATATTTTGATCTGATGCCAATTCTCAGATAGCTCCCATCTGCCTTTTTTTCTCTCCTTTTTGGTATCTCTCTCCACAATGTTATGGGTGGCACCAACTCCTACTCCCTGCCCTCCACCTGACCCCTTGGTCTGATGGTGTGGACCCCTGCACGGTGTGTCTGGTCCCACTCTATCTCTGTAGTGTCCCCAGCATGGTTACATGGTGGCCCATGTATCTCCGTAGCCAGTGAGTGAGTGAGTCACCTGGCCCTCTGCAGATTGCACACTGACAGGTTTAGAAAACCACATAGAGATGCCTTTGGGCTGGGAACAGACTCAACTAATGTCCCTACAGGGAATCCAGCCAGCCAGCCAGCATGGGGAAATGTCACTTTCAAAAAGGAAGAAAATTGAGGAAGAAAAAGGATGTGACATTAAAAATGATTCAGTATGTTGTTTTGATAGTTGGAGCATGGTATAGTTCTGACAGTTGGAGCATGGTGAGGTTCTGATAGTTGGAGCATGGTGTGGTTCTGATAGTTGGAGCATGGTGTGGTTCTGATAGTTGGAGAATGGTGTGGTTCTGATAGTTGGAGCATGGTGTGGTTCTGATAGTTGGAGCATGGTGTGGTTCTGACAGTTGGAGCATGGTGTGGTTCTGATAGTTGGAGTATGGTGAGGTTCTGATAGTTGGAGTATAGTATAGTTCTGATAGTTGGAGAATGGTGTGGTTCTGAAAGTTGGAGAATGGTGAGGTTCTGATAGTTGGAGCATGGTGTGGTTCTGATAGTTGGAGCATGGTGTGGTTCTGATAGTTGGAGGATGGTGTGGTTTGGATAGTTGGAGAATGGTGTGGTTCTGATAGTTGGAGTATGGTGTGGTTCTGACAGTTGGAGCATGGTATAGTTCTTATAGTTGGAGCATGGTGTGGTTCTGATAGTTGGAGCATGGTGTGGTTCTGACAGTTGGAGAATGGTGTGGTTTGGATAGTTGGAGAATGGTGTGGTTCTGATAGTTGGAGTATGGTGTGGTTCTGATAGTTGGAGCATGGTGTGGTTCTGATAGTTGGAGAATGGTGAGGTTCTGATAGTTGGAGTATGGTGTGGTTCTGACAGTTGGAGCATGGTATAGTTCTGATAGTTGGAGCATGGTGTGGTTCTGATAGTTGGAGGATGGTATAGTTCTGATAGTTGGAGCATGGTGTGGTTCTGATAGTTGGAGCATGGTGTGGTTCTGATAGTTGGAGAATGGTGTGGTTTGGATAGTTGGAGAATGGTGTGGTTCTGACAGTTGGAGCATGGTATAGTTCTTATAGTTGGAGCATGGTGTGGTTCTGATAGTTGGAGCATGGTGTGGTTCTGACAGTTGGAGCATGGTGTGGTTCTGATAGTTGGAGCATGGTATAGTTCTGATAGTTGGAGAATGGTGTAATTCTGATAGTTGGAGCATGGTATAGTTCTGATAGTTGGAGCATGGTGTGGTTCTGATAGTTGGAGGATGGTATAGTTCTGATAGTTGGAGCATGGTGTGGTTCTGACAGTTGGAGCATGGTGTGGTTCTGACAGTTGGAGCATGGTGTGGTTCTGATAGTTGGAGCATGGTGTGGTTCTGATAGTTGGAGCATGGTATAGTTCTGATAGTTGGAGCATGGTGTGGTTCTGATAGTTGGATGATGGTATAGTTCTGATAGTTGGAGAATGGTGTGGTTCTGATAGTTGGAGCATGGTGTGGTTCTGATAGTTGGAGAATGGTGTGGTTCTGATAGTTGGAGCATGGTATAGCTCTTATAGTTGGAGCATGGTGTGGTTCTGATAGTTGGAGCATGGTGTGGTTCTGATAGTTGGAGCATGGTATAGTTCTGATAGTTGGAGCATGGTGTGGTTCTGATAGTTGGAGCATGGTGTGGTTCTGATAGTTGGAGAATGGTGTGGTTCTGATAAATGGAGCATGGCATGGTTCTGATAGTTGGAGCATAGTGTCGTTCGGACAGTTGGAGCATGGTGTGGTTCTGATAAATGGAGCATGGTGTGGTTCTGATAGTTGGAGCATGGTGCTTGTTACACCAGGATTTAGAGTTTGATTCTTGCATTGGATGGCATATAGGCCTACTGAATTATGTGTGAACTCTTGTATGGTCTTCTTTTTGTGACTTTGGTTTGATGTGCACTCTTCCTTCTAACTCACTTTGCAGTATTTACACACACAGTTTAAAAAAATATATTTTCAGAATGCATTTAGTATTGACCAGAACACCATGTTTACTCCGCACAGGTATAATCCTACACCTCCAGTCTTCAGAATTAGAGCCTTGTGTGCGATGGTGTATTTTGTACACAATGACCGTGAAAAAACGTAGTTGAAAGCAGGTTTGATTGAATGCGTCCAAGTATGTACAGTGGGGCAAAAAAGTATTTAGTCAGCCACCAATTGTGCAAGTTCTCCCACTTAAAAAGATGAGAGAGGCCTGTAATTTTCATCATAGGTACACTTCAACTTTGACAGACAAAACGAGAAAAAAAAATTCTCCAGAAAATCACATTGTAGGATTTTTTATGAATTAATTTGCAAATTATGGTGGAAAATAAGTATTTTGTCAATAACAGAAGTTTATCTCAATACTTTATTATATACCCTTTGTTGGCAATGACAGAGGTCAAACGTTTTCTGTAAGTCTTCACAAGGTTTTCACACACTGCTGCTGGTATTTTGGCCCATTCCTCCGTGCAGATCTGCAGATCTCCTCTAGAGCAGTGATGTTTTGGGGCTGTTGCTGGGCAACACGGACTTTCAACTCCCTCCAAAGATTTTCTATGGGGTTGAGATCTGGAGACTGGCTAGGCCACTTCAGGACCTTGAAATGCTTCTTACGAAGCCACTCCTTCGTTGCCCGGGCGGTGTGTTTGGGATCATTGTCATGCTGAAAGACCCAGCCACGTTTCATCTTCAATGCCCTTGCTGATGGAAGGAGGTTTTCACTCAAAATCTCACGATACATGGCCCCATTCATTCTTTCCTTTACATGGATCAGTCGTCCTGGTCCCTTTGCAGAAAAACAGCCCCAAAGCATAATGTTTCCACCCCCATGCTTCACAGTAGGTATGGTGTTCTTTGGATGCAACTCAGCATTCTTTGTCCTCCAAACACGACGAGTTGAGTTTTTACCAAAAAGTTATATTTTTGGTTTCATCTGACCATATGACATTCTCCCAATCTTCTTCTGGATCATACAAATGCTCTCTAGCAAACTTCAGACGGGCCTGGACATGTACTGGTTTAAGCAGAGGGACACGTCTGGCACTGCAGGATTTGAGTCCCTGGCGGCGTAGTGTGTTACTGATGGTAGGCTTTGTTACTTTTGTCCCAGCTCTCTGCAGGTCATTCACTAGGTCCCCCCGTGTGGTTCTGGGATTTTTACTCACCGTTCTTGTGATCATTTTGACCCCATGGGGTGAGATCTTGCGTGGAGCCCCAGATCGAGGGAGATTATCAGTGGTCTTGTATGTCTTCCATTTCCTAATAATTGCTCCCACAGTTGATTTTTTCAAACCAAGCTGCTTACCTATTGCAGATTCAGTCTTCCCAGCCTGGTGCAAGTCTACAATTTTGTTTCTGGTGTCCTTTGACAGCTCTTTGGTCTTGGCCATAGTGGAGTTTGGAGTGTGACTGTTTGAGGTTGTGGACAGGTGTCTTTTATACTGATAACAAGTTCAAACAGGTGCCATTAATACAGGTAACGAGTGGAGGACAGAGGAAACTCTTAAAGAAGAAGTTACAGGTCTGTGAGAGCCAGAAATCTTGCTTGTTTGTAGGTGACCAAATACTTATTTCCCACCATGATTTGCAAATAAATTAATTAAAAATCCTACAATGTGATTTTCTGGATTTTTTTTCTCTCATTATGTCTGTCATAGTTGAAGTGTACCTATGATGACAATTACAGGCCTCTCTCATCTTTTTAAGTGGGAGAACTTGCACAATTGGTGGCTGACTAAATACTTTTTTGCCCCACTGTATAAAGAAACATTCTAAGGCTTTGATTCCCAGCATTTTTATCCGGTTACAGAGTGGTACTGGCCTTCGGAGATAGGAAGTCGTCTGTCATTGGAGCATAATCACTTCTCGAGGAGGATCGCTATGCCTGGAATGATTACTGCTGTTATCGGCAGTGTAACTTGGCTGGCGGAGAGGGGATTAAGCTTTTTTCTCACCCTGTTTTGATCAGGCGGACTGATGTATTGTGTCACTATACTGTATCCTGATTCTTTGTCTAAATTTGAAAAACACGCATAGATGTAACGTGTTGAGATACAAAAATTCGTGATCAGTGTGAGTTTCTCGCAATAGTTTACTCCTGAGAGCAATTTAGACTGCTGTTATAACCTCATAACTTGAATATAGGAACCTGATTCCCCAATAACAGAGGTGTTTCTGTTCGGTAACATTTTCTAAACGTTTGAGAGATGTCAGCAGGAGGTTATAGTGGATATTGTCAGTGTCCTCGGCTCCAGCTGTTTTTATACCTCCCTTCATCCCTCCTTCTCTCCCCCTCCCTCCCTGTCTTTCTGCCATCAATCTAAGGCTGCAGGTAGAACAATGGTGTTACGAAAGAGCCCGTCAACGCCTGCCCGACATGCCAAGCCAAGTATTTGCCTTTTGGGGTTCCGCCCCTCCCCTTCCCCCAGGATCCTTGAAAACAGGAAGTGTATCTTGTTAAGTGATGGAAGGGCCCTCTGCTCTCGCTGAGAGGATCAGAAAAAAAGATGGTTCTTTGCCTCCAGGACAGTCAAATGAGTTTAGTTGTCTCAAAGCCCAAAGTGGATCTGTTTGCGTGAGCGCCTGGATACTTGGGAGCTTGCATGTGCAGCTTTTTGTACGTCTGGGAATGTGTATGTGTGTGTTTTTATAGTAAAGAAAGTTTGCAACTTTGCTTGTAGGAAATACCCAGATAATTCGTTTTGAGCAACATCTAGTGTTAACAAACGTAAATGGATCTCATGTTGAGCTACGCTCTCGGTTCATCCTGGTTTGTCCTGTTAGTGTAGTTGTATTCCGGAGGCCCTGCAAGTTGTGTGTGTGTGTGTGTGTGTGTGTGTGTGTGTGTGTGTGTGTGTGTGTGTGTGTGTGTGTGTGTGTGTGTGTGTGTGTGTGTGTGTGTGTGTGTGTGTGTGTATCTGTGTGTGTGAGGGGTCGGCAAGTTTGCGCTGGCATGCGGCCGCCACATACTTCCAGGGAGAGAAACTCAGGAAGTGTCCCTGGCACGTCCACAGTGGAGCGGAATACGCACTCCGGCGACAAACAACCACAGGCCCCGCTCCTCTGCCCTCCTCATGGGAAGTGTGATGACAAAGAAGAGAGAGCCTCTCGTGTTTTTGTTCCAGGCACATGTTGTCAAGCTACTCCGTCCCCCTGCGAGCATGTCCTCCTACTCACTTTGTTAGCTCATAGCAGGGCAGCACCAAGCAGAAGAATCTGGATGACCCCCCCCCCCAAAAAAATATATCCTCTCGTGATACATCATTATTTTGTTATCCAGACTGTTGTGGTTACTCAGGATACCAGCATAGGTCGATTTCTTTCCATTGGCAAATATGTTCATATATGTACAAATCTCTGGGCTTGAAAGTCCTTTCACATATCCAGAGCGTTTCAGCAGGGGATGTAAACAAAATGTTGAAAGGCGACGGGCTAGGCCGCTGCTTACCAGAAGGTCAGACATGAATTTCACCTCTGCCGGCCTTTCTGTCTGCCTGTGCTGGGCAGCCAACCGTCCCTTTATGACATCAAGGAAGGGATTCATTAGTGTTGTGGTGAGGGAGGCTATTCTGTTTGACCCTGATGATACTGTTGTGCTTAGTAACCATGTTTACATCCTGTCCAAAAATCAATATGGAGGGACTACATGCCATCCTAATCAACTAGTTCAGAGTAGGACAACAGGTCACCCTTTCTTTCTCTGAGAGAATACAATAGAGTATTCTTACAGTACCTCTACTGCAAGACAACGTGTTAGAACGGATATTCAGTTGAAATTCTTTCTGTTTCACATGGTAAACAATAGTTCAATTGTGCATTCATTCATCCAGTGTGGTTTTGTTATATCTTGGAAACCAGAGTATGGTGTGGACTTTGATTGAATATTGTCCTGAGATAGCACATGGCCTCCATTTGGAATAATAAATTTCACGCTTGATATGAACTGAGGTAAATCGTGTAAATCAGGCCTTGCTTCAGGGCCAGTTTACCCCATCTGCAATTAATGCATGAAACGTTTCTAGTCTCAGGTTCCTAACAAGAGAGAAGGAGGGAAGGGGTATGAGAGAAGGATAGGTGGAAAGATGTATTGATTGATTGATTGATTGATTCATTGATGAAGACTATATCTTTGAGGGGATGTTTGTCACAGAGCAGCAGAGACAAACACACAGACATGACTAACAGCCCATCCCCCTTTCTTCTGTTTCCTGTTTCCCAGGCTCTGATGGGGCCTAGTCGACTGGATGGCACCACACAACAGGAGATCTTCACACTGCAGCGCCGCAGCATGCCAGTGGACCAGGACGTGTATCTAGATGAACCGGTAACTCCGACAGAAAAGGCCTGCAGAGTAGAGGTGGGACAAACCGTAGTGATTATGGTTGCAACAACACGTAGACTATGATAATAATTGTTGGGTAGAATACATAGAATATGTAGGATTTAATACACATGTCGATTTGAATCCTAGTGTGAGATTGTGGAGTGTAATTGAATTTTGCAGGCTAATCTCCCATTGGCACCAATGCACGGTTTGCACAAAAATCTGCATAACAAATATGTGACTCACCACCTGGATTTGGTCTCATGTAGCAACATTTTAACTTCTGTTTTTTACATTGGATAAAAGTAGAGACTCGGAGCTACAAAATTACATATCATACACTGCATTTAAGGAAACAATAGGAAAGTAATTCTGCTTTGAAAGTTGATTAACTTGTAAACTCACTTTTGAGAAAACCGTCTTTCAATGTTTTGGTACTACTATTGGAGAGCCCTTTCTTTGTCTACACCCATTCAGCATTGTTCACACCCTCTTAAGCCTTTGCCCCACCCATCTCTTTAAGGGTTGATCCAACCGTTCTGTACTAACTTGCCAGCTACTTCCAGACATCTAAGAGAGAGAGAACAGCTCACTGAACATTACTCGCCCTATAGCTTTATCTGTGGTTTCCCGCTCAGAGCGCACACTGGACGCTCTGTCCAATAAGTAGGGTTGTTCCGAAAGCTCTGACCTCACAACTACAGTCAAGCACCCAAGCTAACTGGCTGACATTGGCCAGCTACTTCCAGACACATAATGAGAGAACACCCCACTCTGACCATTTTACTCGCCCTAGCAGAGTTGGTTAGGCTTTTTTCATGTTATCCAGAGCGTTGATGACTGTAACTGTGCTGCTGGCAACAACTGAATTACGCTTTGTTGCCGACATTTAGTAACACCAGACATATTCAATGGGTGTTGAGCGTTCAAAAATGCATCAGTTATTCTGCGCTCTGGCATACTAAGACAGAGTCTTTTGTTAAGAAATGCAGCTAGATAGCTAGCTAGGACTATAATCACAACTCTTGAATCTGCAGGTAGCTAACCAACTAGGTTCTATGGCTATAACTAGTCAAGCAAATGTGTCTGAGATATGAAGAATAAGATCATACACATAACATTAGCTAATATCTGAAAATCTTACCAGTATACATCATGGCTGGACGCGTCTGTAACTGACAATTAACCTGTGTCACGTTCTGACCATTGTTCCTTTTTTATGTCTTTATTTTGGTTTGGTCAGGGCGTGAGTTGGGATGGGCATTCTATGTTCTATATTCTATGTTTTGTTCTATGTGTTGTATTTCTGTGTTTAGCCTAGTATGGTTCCCAATCAGAGGCAGCTGTCAATCGTTGTCTCTGATTGAGAACCATACTTAGGTAGCCTGTTCCCACCTGTGTTTGTGGGTTGTCGTTTCCTGTTTTTGTGTTTGTTTCACCATTCAGGACTGTTTCGATTTTTTGTTGTCATTCACTTTGTTATTTTTGTCTTTTTCCCGTGTTCAGTTAATAAATTTAACATGGACACTTACCACGCTGCATTTTGGTCCGATCCTTCATATTCCTCATCGGAAGAAGAAGAACATCGTTACACCTGTCAGTCTATGTCGTTGTTTTTTGTTTGAATTGTTTACGTGTTCGCTATGCGGGAAAAATGGTAAGACAAGCGGAACTACATGGCTAAGAACTGTTGTAATAGGGATTATTATCGTAGCAACACACTTCTGGAGTGAAGGCAATCCCACACTGTGTTAGCTAGATTTTTCGTGTCTTCGGGTGTAGTTTGTAACGGTTGAAGCGTGTATGTTAGGATGGTAACGTTATAATAATTAAGGATGAAGCGTGGATTTCCTCCCTTCTGTAATTAGCAGCCAATGAGGTATTTTTCCTTTATTCATGTGTTTAATCTGATACTATATATCCGGCTAAACTGTTTTTATGTATGTAAGCACTTCAGAGTTATATCAAGCTAATAAGTCACTAACAAGACAAGAAAGTTGTAAGAGTGTGCTGCGACTGTATTTTCATTTACTTTATAGTTCTCACGGGAAGTGATAATTCTGACTAAAACTACAGAATAAAAACGCCAGTTAAAATCATGGAACAGTTGTGTGGTTACCGGAGGAAGCTACAGCGTCTCCTGTCTGATGCAATGCATGGTTGCCTTAGTTTGACAATGTAATCCAGACTGGTGTTTTCTCCATCTCCTTAGCTGTCATACTCGAATTCAACTGATTTCAAAACTCGTTCCTCCAGAAAGTGGAGAGTATACACATAGCGTTAGCTAGTGCGCCAGCCAGCTAACGTTAGCTAGCTAACAGTACACTTTAACTTGACATTAGGTTTATGCGGTTTTACTACGCGATAAAAACATTTTTTAAGACAGGTTCAATACGATTACCTAAACATACTGACCAGCTCCAATAGACAGCCGTGTGCTATATGGTAGACCAATCCAAACTCATCTCTCGGCATGTCCAGCCCACTCATTATCTCAGCCAATCATGGCTAGTGGGAAGGTTGCTCACTTTTTCTGTGGCTAAACCAACTAGGCTCATAATTTAATAATTGTATTACTATTTACAGATGGCATACAAGTTTGATATTAAGGCACATGAAAGTTCACATGTTCGAGAAGGCATTTCTGCCAAAAAATGCATTTTGATAAAAATATATGTTTTACGTTCAAATAGCTCTCCCGTGAAGACGTGACTTGTGGCATACGCCTAGTTTCCTGAATCAGGTCACATATGCAGATCTCAAGTTAGGGTTTAACCCATTGTGATTAGTATTGAAAATGTTAAAATAAAGTCCAGGAAAAACTTTACCATTTGGTCATAGTTGGCTGTACCATGGTTTTTATTGGATAACAAGGTGTAACCAAATGATTGAGCAATTGAGTCCAGACTGAATTCATTCCTTCAAGTGAGATTGATCGAAAGCATGCTACGGGATTCACGATTGGCCACCCTGGCAAAACCCGGACAGTCAAAAGAAGGATCGGCTATCTCAATGCGGAGACCTGGAAAGTCAAGTTCAACATGGAAAATAAAATATTGAAAATAAAATATAAAAATATCTCTCAGCTGTGTCTCTCTCTCAGCTGTGTCTCTCTCTCAGCTGTGTCTCTCTCTCAGCTCTCTATCAAATCAATGATGACGCAGATAGATAATAGGAACAATAATAATACTCAAGGAGTAGTAACAATTAACAGGACACTACAGTAAGAAATAGTGAGAAAGACACATGTAGCAATGTTATTGTTCTGGTTGGTGGTTCCACTGGCTGTCCCTATGGCTGTCCCTATGGCTGTCCCTATGGGTGTCCCTATGGGTGTCCCTATGGCTGTCTCTATGGCTGTCCCTATGGCTGTCCCTATGGGTGTCCCTATGGGTGTCCCTATGGCTGTCCCTATGGGTGTCCCTATGGGTGTCCCTATGGGTGTGGCAAGAAGCTACATATTTTGAGGCTAATATGGCACAAAGGGGTTTTTCTTCCAATAGATACTGGATTTTCTCCTTTTCTGTTTTGGTTTCAAAATGCATGTACTATTTTTCAATTTGGTAAAACAAATTGCCGTAAGTCTGTATAGTTCTTGCATAGTGTGATTCTCTCTCTCTCAGCTCTCTTTCTCTCCTCATTGTTATGGTCTTAAACCCACCTTTTAATCGTTACAGGACATACGAGAGAGGTGGCCAGCGTTTGCAAGGAGATGTTATTCGCCTTCCGCTGTGTCAGTATAATGTCTGTGCTATGTCAAAGCCCTCGTGATCTCATGGCCGGGGGACTCACAGCGGGTGCACAAACACTCCTTTGTGTGACAAACTTGTCTCTTGGCGTTGGGCTGGGATGTGAATCACGTTGTCTTGACAGAGAAACAGCGCGGTGCGGTTGAAGCCCTGACAAGCCCTATGTGGGGAGACATTTTTCATGATTTTGGTGGTTTAATGATGACACTTTACAGCCTTCAGGGGCTAGAAAATAGGGCTGCAAGGCTGCATGGGTTTTATGAAGAGGATTTGTCAATACTGTGTCTGACCTTTCAGCCACTAACTTCTCTCTGGCTTTTCTCAGGGAGATCTGATCAGAGGGAAAGAAGTTTCGAGGAATTTGCTTGTCTACATGACCTTTTGGGGATTTGTAGAGATCCGTTGTGTCTTATATTGTGAAAACATTTACCCCCCTCCCTACCTACCTCCCTCCCTCTCTCCCTCCTCCCACCCTACCTACCTCCCTCCTCCCACCCTACCTCCCTCCCTACCTCCTCCCTCCCTCCCTTCCTCCCTCCCTCCTTCCTTCCATAACTCCCCCACCCAAAAGCAGCTTAGAGCAGGCCTGGAGAAGGTCTGCGCTGGAAACCGACTCCTTTTACATCGGGGTGTGTGGGATAGAGCTTTCACCTACCAGTGGAACGTTTGCTATCTCTGTTGCCGTTCACTCTCTGTACGCCATAAAAAAAAGAAATATGTGCTGCTCCTGGTCTGTGAGTGATACACACTTAGTTGTTTCCAGGGCTTTTGTAGTACCTGTATGTCAGGGGATATTCCGAAGCCATTTTCATGCCCCTCAAGGCTCCAACTAATAACTAACCCCGATAAACAGTCATATATACACAGTAAGATATAGCAATTGGTTGAAACAGCTTGTAAATAGCTATTGTGGTCCAGTGTCTCTTGGTGGCCATAAGGTGGGATGTATAGGTGGAATGGAGTGCTTAAAGACATCTAGTCTATACGACACTGTATTATAGCTCTCCTGAGGGTATGTGAATACTCCTGGCGTGGCCCGGTCATTAAAGTCTGCTGGAGTGCTATGCGTCTGTCTGAAAGGCTGCTGAGCGGGGGTATTTATCTTGGCATGGCTGCGTTTCTGCAGAAGGCGGTGAGGCGTGCCATGGTGGATGGGCATCGGTCGTGTATCAAGCCCACACTTCCAGGGAGCAAGCTCGATGAGGAGGCCTCGTAAATCGTCCAGGGTCTTATTGAAATTGGAGGCCGGTCTGCCGAGTCAGATCTCGCTCTCTCTCTCTCTCTCTCTCTCTCTCTCTCTCTCTCTCTCTCTCTCTCTCTCTCTCTCTGCCTCTCTCTCTCTCTCTCTCTCTCTCTGCCAACTGAAGTACTAGAAAGGAACCCTTGAGTAAATGAGCATGGACATTACTTAACAGTGAGTCTCACATTAGTTATCAGACTTTGTGAGGAGAGAATATGATTTTGGCTAATTAAGTTGCAACAGTGTCATTAAATTAATGTAAAGTGTTGGCTAAGTCCCTGTTTCATTCCTCGTCTCTTGAAATGCTTAGGGTTGAATTGATTGGGAGAGTGACAGACTGGTAGGTCTGGGGTCAGATGACTCCTCAGTCACGGCGGTCGGTCTGTCTATCTGCAGCACTGATTTTAATTGCATTTGTAGGAATTGAGACTTGTTCAGGGGAGCCGCAGTTGTGTCATCTCCGAGCCAGAAGCTTCCACTCCCACCCAGCAGGTTCCTGCCCCGAGTGACATCTGGTTTCCGCAAGTTTACACCCCACCACCCCTGTCTATCACCACTGCTCTTGCCTCCCCCACCTACCTTCAGCCATCCAACGAAGTAACATTGGATACCGTAGTTGCATTGTGTTGTCATAAATAGGGTTTGCTGCTAGTGTAGAGGGAAGGCTGACGCGTCTCTTTTTTTTATGATCAAGCCCTGACAGGAAGGACCTGAGGATTTATGTACCCCATCACAGGTTCCGAGTCAGAGAGAGGCCAGCTCCTCCAGCCCGGTGGAAACCTGTTGGCCCATTAGTTTTCATAGAGCAGGCGTCTTTACTAGCAGTCAACATTGTTTTCACTGTTAGCCTGCGGAGGGTTGCACAGGGTGTCATGGAGAGGACGCCCGTCAAAAAGGACCCTGGAAACTTAGTTTATGGGGAGAGGTGCATTGTGGGGACATCATTTAGGGCTTCATTGTGCTTGATTAAATGGATTTCATGTATATGGAAGTTAATTTCTCCAAGAGATCCCCTGCTGTGAAAATATCCACCTCCATGTGTTGTATTCAGACTAAATGTAAAGATTGCTTAATATAACCAGCCAAGCAAAACCAATGTTTGGCTCCGAAATATCAAACGGCCTCGTATACTCTTTCAATCTGTAGGTGAAAGTATTTGAAATAACATTGAGATGATATGGCGGGGGAGGAAGAAAAGCACAAAACCACCATGTTCTTTTTCTCTGAGCAGGAAGACAAATGGCTTCCTTTTAAGACCTGTTGTGGTTGTTCCTCTGGCCCTGTTCCCCGCCAAAGATTTATGACCCCATATTTGTTGTTGCAAAGAGTGTTATCACCTAGGACACCCAGCAAAAATGCATCAACACAGCTGTTGCTATTTGAATAACAGTAAGATTCAATGTTAAGAATCAATGACGCAAGTGTACGTCTGGCCTACATCAGGCAAGTGTTGTGGTTGTTCGAGGCCAAAATATAGGTGAGAGCTGTAAATCTGTGAGCTTGTTTTAAATGAACAGTATAATTTTGCCATAGTGAGCCACTATTGTTTTTATAGAATAGCCATTTACCTCACCAATTGTCTCTTGAAGGAATAGCCGTTTAAACACCTCACTAATTGTCTCTGGAAGGAATAGCCGTTTATCTGACTAATTGTCTCTGGAAGGAATCTACCTCACTCATTTTCCTCAAACTTTTCTTTATCCTTTTCAAGTCAGAAGCATTTCAGTCTTGGCTGTCAAAGTGGGAGATGTATGAAAAGGAAAGACTTCCAGCTCTCCCTTTTTGCATTTATATATTTTCTTTTACCTTTATTTAACTAGGCAAGTAAGTTAAGAACAAATTCTTATTTTCAATGACGGCCTAGGAACAGTGGGTTTACAGATTTTTACCTTGTCTTCCCTGGGATTCAATCTTGCAACCTTTCGGTTACTAGTCCAACGCTCTAACCACTAGGCTACCAGCCGCCCCATATAAAGACCTTGCTGTGGTCTCGGTCCAAGTACACGTGTGGAGCAAATTGAATTTTTCCTGGGAAATATGAACCACTCACTACCCATTGTAGTGTTTCTCTTGGCTTGGAGTAGAGGCAGGAGGGAGGGAGGGTGAGCGAGAGGGAGAGAGATGGAGGTCTACTCCCCCAGCATTAAGGAACCAGTGAAAAAACATCCTAGGACCCTTTGGCTGGAAGAGGAGGAAAGAGAGAGAGATTGAGAAAGAGAAAGAGAGAAAAAAAGGAAAGAGAACCAGCAATAAAGAACTCCAGGAACTAGTAAATAAGGTTATAGGGTTGGCTCCCGGATCTTCCTCTCCTTACCCTGGCCTTAGGCACCATAGGCTGCTGTCAGGAGGAGATATGCCTGTTTTGGGGGCCCACAGGGTCATTCAGGACAGGGGTATGCAGTTAAACACTGCACTGAGGGCCCTTTTGTTAAACAAGCAGCCAAACAGGAAGGCCAGTCTCTCGTTTAACACCTTGCAAACGACTGTAGATTGGCCACTCCTTTGTCTTGCGGCGTCATTTCCCTTTCCACCTTGAACTCTTGCTATATAGATGTATGTATGGTGCAACGGTAAACCAGTAGCCCACTGTTTGGGGGGAGAGTTCCCTTGGCACTTTGTTTACAAATTAGGTGTGTATATTTTGGGATTGCACCATTCCCCCTTTTCCTAGACAAAACCACAACCAATGTCAACCAATATCAAGGTTTCCGTGACTCCGGTGCATCTTCCTGAGGTTTGTGCCACACATTGGTAGTAGACGTTACCGATGTTGCCCATACAACTTAAAGCAATTTTAGAATAGAGGAGGGGCATAGATGTCCTGAACCTTGCTTACCTTGTGAGCATGACTGTACATACATATGAGCACACACTCACACACACTCTGGGGCAGAGTAGTGCACGGGAATACACACACACACAGAGCGATAGAAGGCGGTCTCCGGGTTGCTCCAGTGCGGGCATGTTTAGTAAATATGCCATCTCTTCCTTCCCAGGGCTGGGAAGAATGTGCCGCTTTCATTCGCCTGATTAACGGGCGAGGACAAATATGCCCTTTAAAAGCGAGGCCCTGTTTTCCCTCTAACATGCCACGGCTGCCTCATCCCAGAGTCGTGACACAGGTGCTATCCCACACGGACCTTTCCAAAACAGCAGGGAGGTGAGGAGGGGGTTGAACCTTCTGACAGAGTTTCGTCATCTCAACTGATTGGTCCGCATCATGGGTTAGCTATGACGGCGTTTGTATCGGTTCTGGATAAGCACGGTTGTTCTTAAGGTGGTCCACAGAAGCCCAGTTACCACTGATTTGAAAGTTACTCTGGGGGGCGATAGAGAGAAACTAACACCGTCTTGTCTTGGTAACGTTAGCACGCACAGGTGAAACGAGCACACGTCCCATTTTTCAGCCATGTTTTTAATGGAATCTAAATTCCTTGACTCAATCACTGCATGCCAAGAGGCTCTACCGATTCTCTTTATGGTCATGTGTGATGTTTCCATTACCCCACATGACTTCAAAACTCCCCAACACACACACACTCCCCGCCGTTCTCCTCCCCCCTATCCTCAACTTTAACCAGCTGCCCCCCTCTTGCCTTGTCATCTTAAATAGGTTTCACATGGGGCTGTGGTCAGGCCCTATTTCTCTTGGCAGTCTGCTGTTACTGCAGACACTTCCTCTTTGCCTTCTTGGAGGATGAAACATTTTATTTCTGGTCGGTGCTCGGGCCGTTTGATTTCTACAGTATTTAAAGTCGGATGCCGGGGCCTATATTTTCTTAAAACGGGGAGTCAATATTTTTGGTGTTGGCCTAAGAACGTCTTCAAGAGCCAATATCATCACTGGCACTAGATGTCAGCCTGATTAGAAGACGCACACAGGCAAAGTGTGTGTGTATGTGTGTGTGCGTGTGTATGTGCGTACCCCTGCGCGGGGCTGGTGTTGGCGTAATGCAGAGTGCCAGGGGGCTTAGCCCAGCGCTGTTCCTGTAAATGTAGCCGTTTGTGTGGGCAGACTGGATGTAGGCTGCTGCTAAGGACACAGGGAAGGATTGATAGTAAACACCCCGTCTGGGCTCGTTGATCTGCGGCAGGAGCAGGTAGCCACCCAACAAGTCCCTCATTAAGGCTTTTTGATACTGCGACTGAGCGGCTTTGTTGAAGTAGGAAGCGACGGCATACTAGGTGGATTTGGCTTGAGCCCGTTGGTATGCGCTGCCAGTTAGCTACCGCAATTGCTAAACTTTTCATCCGATCTTGAAAACAATTTTGAGCACACTTATTGACTGAAACTAAAATGGAAAATAGAATGTTATTGAATGTTACGGAGAAAAAAAAGAGAGAGTTTGTCGTTCAACTGACACTTGACAAATATGAGAATATGTGAAGATACATTTATATGTATAGGAACAGACAGAATCCCAGTGAATAAACTGTAGTGTGTGTGTGTGTCCTGGGGGAGGGTCTGAAGGTCTGTGAGTGTGTATTGAGTGTTAGGCAGGTGTGACTTCCATTACAAGGCAGGGAATGGGATGGGCACAGCACACACAGGCAACAGCCAGTGGAGGAGAGAAGCGGTTACAGGAGCATGTCCAGAGGCCACTGAAGTTTCCGGGGCTCGTGTTGTGGCCCTCTATTGACTCCGAGCATGGGAAGCAAGAAAAGCCCCAAGCCCGGAGGGAAAATGTCTGTGCACGTGCCAGTGCTCATGTCATGGCGTTAAACAGCTCCTCACAACAGCACCGAGGGCCTCTCTCGCCGCACTGGGCTGGAAAGACCAAGCTTAGCCCTCTGCCATTTAACCTGTTTGGGGTGCAAGCCCGACCTCGGACCAAAAATGACAACAGCTGCAGAGCGCGAAATTCAAAATCTATTTTTTAAAAATATTTAACTTTTACACATTAACAAGTCCAATACAGCATTTGAAAGATAAACATCTTGTCAATCCAGCCAACATGTCCGATTTTTTAAATGTTTTACAGAGAAAACACCACATATATTTATGTTAGCTCACCACCAAATACAAAAGTGGACAGACACGTATGAATTATGATTATGAAGTATGAATTATGATTGAAGTAGCATGCACAACCAACCGAAATAAACTAAAACCAACCTAAAGAGCCCAGAAAAAACGACCTCAGATGACAGTCATATAACATGTTACACAATAAATCTATGTTTTGTTCATAAAAAGTGCATATTTTAGCTATAAATCTGTTTTACATTGATGCTACCCAAAAATGCTAACACATAGCTAGAGTCTGAATCCAGCCGGGAGTAGCCAGAGAAAATACATACACCAACGTCGGCTACTAATTACACCTCATAAAACATTTCAGAAAAACATATGGTGGATAACTAATGAAAGACAGATATCTTGTGAATACAGTCAACATTTCCGATTTTTGAAGTGTTTTACAGCGAAAACACAATATATCGTTATATTAGCTAACATCATAAGCTAGCATAAGGCAGCATTGATTCTAGTCAAGCGCTAGCCTAGCATAGTTAGCAGCGTTAGCATTCAACAGTTCGACATATATATGAAAAAGCATCCCAAATTGGGTCTTATCTTTCTTGGTACTCCATCAGAATGTTGTAACGGGGTCCAATGTCCAGTAGAGTCTTTAGTTGGGTTCCAGAACGAAGGATTCCCCTCTTTGGTTAGCTAGCACGGTAGCATTGCTGCGCCAGAAAGCGTTTCTTCAAAAAATTCTTCCGTCGTTTCACATCTAAAGTCCAGAATAAATTGCAATAATATAATTAAAGTATATTGAAAAAACAACCTTTAGGATGATTTTGTGACATGTAGCAAATAATATCGTAGTCAGGCATCATATTCAAAGTTACCTACCTTGTTCCAGAAGCCGAGATCAAATTATCCTTCGCGCCCGGATTTTTATTTTAACTGCGCATGTCTCACAAGAAGTTCTGTTATTCAGTCCAGGGACGAGATATTCGACCCCTTTCAATTCTCACTTCCGCATTACAGTCTAAGGTACGCCTCTGACGTGTCCCTATGGTCCTAAGTCAAATGGCCTTTTATAGAGAAGGTCTTAAAGAGACACATCGCATTTTGGGAAACTCAATTCGGCTGGGAAAATGGCTGTAAAAATATTTCTGTTCGACTTAGAGAAACAATTCAAACCTTTTTAGAAACTACAGACTGTTATCTATCCAACAGTAGTAAATATATGCATATTGGAAAATAAAAAGTTTCTTAGGAGGCCGTTTGAAAATGTGCACACATTTTCCAGTTTTTTCAATATTCAGCGTGCAGCCATAACAGGTTAAGCTGGAGTTTTGGGAGCAACGAAACATGCAGCGGAACCAGTGGAAACAAGGATGTGGTCGGAGTTCAGACAGCCAATTGTGTGTCGATCAGTTGTCCAGTGTAGATCACTGTGGGCTAGGCTGCTCTATTGACATCTTATTTCACCACTTTGACTGACAGGGAAGCTCTGGAACACTACACAAGGAGAAGAGCTTTATGGGTGGTATTCAAACATGGCTGCTGAGAGTGTGTATGTGTTGCATTCATAAGGTGTGTGTTGTGAGGCCACGGCTACTCAAAAAAAATTACTTTAATCAGAAATGAATATGTGTATGGAAACCCAGATTCTGTGAAAGTGATATTAACATGTCACAGAACATGTTTCTGTAACATGTTACAGAAAGTGTATATTTAGCTTATGATTAAATGTTGAACAAGAACTTGTGATTGGACAGATACATTTTTTAAAGCTAGATTTAAAACTAATGCCTGGGCTTACTCTGTATCAAATACTCTTTACAGTTGACGTTTTTGATAGAACTGGTTCTAAGTTGCCATAAATCTGAGCTTTACACCTCTGCAAAGTGAAACACTGCTGTTTTCTTCATTTAGTTTAACTTTATGATGACTGTTGCTGCACTGCCAGGCAGCCAGGTCTCCAAACTACTTGCCCACATCTCCAGCTAATGGCTGTTGCAATGCATCAGTTTAGTCCCTCCATATATTTAAGTGATTGCTGACATAATTTATGAAGGGAATGAAAGATAAAGTCTGCATTGCAATAAAACCCTTGATCCATAATTTAGCCTGGGCTGCCACAGCGACGGCCCCCTTCATTTCATTTCTGTGCATTTGCAGTTTTTTCGCCCCTCTCTCTCTCAAGCAGGGGGCCCAGCTTTAGGGAGTTGTGTTGGCTCGGGGCCTGGAATGCCTTCACGTTTCCAAACAAACTGCCTTTTACTTAACCTGTTTTCCTTTGTGGCTTTTCGAATCGCGCAAGGTAAACACACAAAAAACACTGGTGTATTCAGCAGCGTACTGTATAAAGACCCCTCCTAAATGAGAAAGAAGAATATGTCAGTCTGCAAGTGTTATATCAGTGATTCTACAGAAGTGGTCATAAAAAAACTATTTAAGAAACAGTTAAGTCTCCAAATTTAGGACATTTATTTACCTCATGATTTTACCTTTTTGTAATTTAGCAGACACTCTTATCCAGAGCGATTTACAGGAGCAATTAGGCTCAAGTGCCATGCTCAAGGCACATAGACATATTTTTTCACCTACTTGGTTTGGGGATTTGAACATGCAACCTTTTGGTTACTGGCCCAACACTCTTAAAAATCCAATACAACACACTATTGTACCACTCTCCATATTTGTAAGCTTAGTGGTGGCTGCATCATGTTATGCTTGTAATCGTAAAGGACTGTGGAGTTTTTCAGGATAAAAAATAAACGTTATGGAGCTAAATACAGGCAAAATCCTATAGGAAAACCTGGTTCAGTCTGCTTTCCACCAGACACTGTAGTATTAATTCACCTTCAGCAGGACAATAACCTAAAACACAAGGCCGAATCTATACTGGAGTTGCTTACCAAGAAGACAATGAATGTTCCCGAGTGGCCGAGTTACTGTTTTGACTTAAAGCTGCTTGAAATTCTATGCCAAGACCTGAAAACGGTTGTCTAGCAATGATCAACAACCAATTTGACAGAGCTTGAAGAATTTTGAAAAGAGTAATGGGCAAATGTTGCACAATCCAGGTGTGGAAAGCTCTTAGAGACTTACCCAGAAATACTCACAGCTGTAATCGCTGTCATAGGTGATTCTAACATGTATTGACTCAGCGGATTGAACACTTATTGTCCAGTATAGATTGATTGAATTCTCGTTTTATATTTCATAAATGTTTTACAAATGTTAGACATTACAGAGTATTTTGTGTAGATCGTTGACAAAAAAATTATAATGAAATACATTTTAATCCCACTTTGTAACACAGCAAAATGTGGGAAAAGTCAAGGGGTTTCGAATACTTTCTGAAGGCACTGTACTTAGGAGCAGCTCTTTTGGTTTGTCGAACTAGGGGGGCAACCGGGTGTAAACAACCAAATCATTTGATGTTGAGTCATGAGATTGAGACCTGAGGCCCTTAACATGTCCCTTATGTTGGAACAAAGTAAATAAAGAAATCGAAGTCGATTCTGTGTTTTTTTGTGTTCTTGTGTGTACTTGTTGCATGGAAACTTCCCTCAATCATGTTGTTGAAGTCACATGCACCCCCCCCCCACTTCCCCTCTCTCTCTTTCAACATTCTCTCCTTAATTGAGGCCTGTGTTGCATGCCTTCATTGTTTCACATGACCACTGACAACAAGTTCAATTATTTGAACGATAGGAAACCCTCAAAGACAATTATCCCTGGCCTCTGTTTACAGTGTCTGAATCATGTTGTTCGGCTGGCCCCGAACTAAGAAATAGCTTACTTTCTAACATCTGCCTAGCACCTGCCTTAGCCAAGCCATCCCTGCCTTACACAACCTACATACCTCCTTGTACATACTCATCTTAAACTCCTCTTCCTGTTGTCAGATTCCCAACCATCCCATCCCTGCCAAATATGTCCTGTCACTCCTTATTGTATGATAGGAAGTACTAGCTACTGTAACATTTGGGTTAATTCTATTAAACCTCTCAGGAGAGATTAAATGTGTCTCTATGTGCGACTTAAGAATTGGCTTCTCTTTCTACTCAACTGTGAAGTTGATCTAGCAAAAATAGGCCAACAGTGCAGAAACAGATCTTTAGTGAGTCATCTGAGTGGTCGGCTGGCAGCCAAAATGGATACTGATGGGTAATTGCCCTGGTGGATTCTGGTACTACAACTAATCTGTCAAAACAAGCAGAAACACTCTTACAGTACTCTCTCTTACACACACACACACACACACACACATATACAAGCGAAGTGGTTAAGCAGTTATGGAGTTATTTTGGTACAAATTCTCTTTCGCTACAATTATGTAATTTTTTCTAGTTGGCCATTGCAACCAAACCCTCCTTCAAGGTTTTTATAAAAAAACATTTAACTCTATTTTCTCCATAATGGTTAAAATATTAGGATTTAGGATCTGAGATCTGTACCTTTCGCCTACCATTACCTGGTAATGTCTGGCAATGGATGAGCTCAAAAAGAACCACCATTGTTATTTTCTCCCCCTTCGACCTTCCCATTGCAATAAGGTGGTTATTCCTTCCAGGAATATATATTTTTTGCCTCCTAGACTCCTCAGTTGTAGGGTACACATTTGTTCTGTGCCCTTCTTGGAATAGGGAGAAATATAGTCCTTTGTAGCTCAGTTGGTAGAGCATTGCAGTTGTAACGGGTGGCTAGTGGGTTCGATTCCTGGGACCACCCATAAGTAAATGTATGCACGCATGACTGTAAGCCGCTTTAGATAAAAGCGTCTGCTAAATGGCATATGTTATGTCATGTAAATATGCCAAGGGAATTTGTGAGGTCACCTTAAAATAAATGTAGCACTCCCGCAGAGTAGGAGTGCTGATCTAGGATCAGGTCCCCCCTGTCCATACAATTGTATTAATGGTGATCTAAAAGGCAAACAATGATCCTAGATCACCATGCATACTCTGGGAGCCGTTATGAATATGGGCCCAGATGATTTGTGGAGAAGACCAGGACGGCATGTGGGCCTTGGTTTAGAAACGGGATGGGCATCTCCGGTCCTGGAGGGCCACAGTTTGCGCAGGCTTTTATTCCAACCCAGCACTAACTCACCTCCATTGAGATTTCCCTATATAGATCTCGTTTTCCAAACACACTGAGGCCTTGTGGGTTCCCCTGGTGTGACGGGAGGTGGCGGTGTCAGCAGACCCTGTTTTACAATTTCCCCCTGAATTATGCAACAGTGACATGCCTACGGCCCAGCAACTTTTGGGGGAAATTGGCCAGCGATGGCTGATGAACGCCAGACGCCTTTTTCTCAGCCATGTCACCACCTCCTCCAGAACTATCATTCTGTTCTAAGGCACGACTTGCCGACGGCGACTTATGCAATCCGCCCCCCTAAAATCTCCAACTGAACCAATCTGTATTTTCCAGTGATTGATAGCCCTGTGTGTTGAGATTTGCATGATATGCACCATCAGGTCACTCCACGGAATGACCTGAACACTAAGCAATGTAAAAATGTCAACTGCTGTGACTGCAAAGGATGGAAGTGCAGGATTGGAATACTGTATGTTGGTTGAGATTAAACAGAATGCATGGCCCTCACAAGTGGTGTCATTAATTTCCCTTGAAATCAAATGTGCAATCTGAATTCATTCAACATAATGATCTGTTGTGTGTGTTATCCAAATCAGATACTTTTTTCTACTGTGTTTGTGCGTGCGTGTGTATATAACATTGTAATAACTATAGGCTGTATGTATTATACTATTTATTGTGTAGTATTATACTTGACTTAATACAAACTGTTACAAATTTGTAAATTAATCTCTAAATATCCATATTTTGTTCCAATGGTCATGATGGAGTCAACCTCTTTCTCAGTGGTGTAAAGTACTTAAGTAAAAATACTTTGAAGTAGTACTTAAGTAGTTTTGGGGGGCATTTGTACTTCACAATTTATATTTTTGACAGCTTTAACTTTTCCCTCAACGTCAACAAAGCGAAGTAGCTGATCGTGGACTTCGGGAGACAGCAGAGGGAGACAGCAGAGGGAACACGCCTCCATCCACAGGTGAAAAGCTTCAAGTTCCTTAGCGTACACAACTGAAATGGTCCACCAACACAGACAGTGTGGTGAAGAAGGTGCAACAGCGCCTCTTCAAACTAAGGAGGCTGAAGAAATTTGGCTTGGCCCCTAAGACCCTCACAAACTTTTACAAATGCACCATTGAGAGCATCCTGTCGGTCTATATCACCGCCTGGTACGGCAACTGCATCATCCGCAACCAGAGGGCTCTCCAGAGGGTGGTGCAGTCAACACAACACCGGGAGCACACTGCCTGCCCTTCAGGACATCTACAGCACCCGGTGTCACAGGAAGGCATAGAAGATCATCAAGGACCTCAGCCACCTGAGCCACGGCCTGTTCACCCCGCTATCATCCACTGGTCACTTTAATAATATTTACATATTGTTTTACCCATTTCATATGTGTAGACTGTATTCAAGTCAAGTCAATCATATTCAACTATGGCTGTACATATACGATTCCTCAGATATACTACACATTCTATCCACATACTGTCCATAATGTCTATATATCCCATCACACACACATACACATATACAGTTGAAGTCGGAAGTTTACATGTACCTTAGCCAAATACATTTAAACTCAGTTTTTCACAATTCCTGACATTTAATCCAAGTAAAAATGCCCTGTCTTAGGTCAGTTAGGATCACCACTTTATTTTAAGAATGTGAAATGTCAGAATAATAGTAGAGAGAATGATTTATTTCAGCTTTTATTTATTTCATAACATTCACAGTAGGTCAGAAGTTTGTAGACCTCCTTGCTCCCACATGCTTTTTCAGTTCTGCCCACATATTTTCTATTGGATTGAAGTCAGGGCTTTGTGATGGCCACTCCAATACCTTGACTTTGTTGTCCTTAAGCCATTTTGCCACAACTTTAGAAGTATGCTTGGTGTCATTGTCCATTTGGAAGACCCATTTGCGACCAAGCTTTAACTTCCTGACTGATGTCTTGAGATTTTGCTTCAATATATAAACATAATTTTCCTTCGTCATGAAGTCATCTATTTTGTGAAGTGCACCAGTCCCTCCTGCAGCAAAGCACCCCCACAACATGTTGCTGCCACCCCCGTGCTTCACGATTGGGATGGTGTTCTTCGGCTTGCAAGGCTCCCTTGTCCTCCAAACATAACGATGGACATTATGGAGAAACAGTTCTATTTTTGTTTCATCAGACCAGAGGACATTTCTCCAAAAAGTATGATCTTTGTCCCCATGTGCAGTTGCAAACCGTAGTCTGGCTTTTTTATGGTGGTTTTGGAGCAGTGGCTTCTTCCTTGCTGAGCGGCCTTTCAGGTTATATCGATATAGGACTCGTTTTACTGTGGATATAGATACTTTTGTACCTGTTTCCTCCAGCATCTTCACAAGGTCCTTTGCTGATTTGCACTTTTCGCACCAAAGTACGTTAATCTCTAGAAGACAGAACGCGTTTCCTTCCTGAGCGGTATGACGGCTGCATGGTCCCATGGTCTTTATACTTGCGTACTATTGTTTGTACAGATGAACGTGGTACCTTCAGGCGTTTGGAAATTGCTCCCAAGGATGAACCAGACTTGTGGCGGTCTACAATTTTTATTCTGAGGCCTTGGCTGATTTCTTTTGATTTTCCCATGATGTCAAGCAAAGAGACACTGAGTTCGAAGGTAGGCCTTGAAATACATCTACAGGTACACCTCCAATTGACTCAAATTATGTCAATTAGCCTATCAGAAGCTTCTAACGCCATGACATAATTTTCTGGAATTTTCCAAGCTGTTTAAAGGCACAGTCAACTTAGTATATGTAAACTTCTGACCCACTGGAATTGTGATGCAGTGAATTATAAGTGAAATAATCTGTCTGTAAACAATTGTTGGAAAAATTGCTTGTGCCATGCACACAGTAGATGTCCTCTCCGACTTGCCAAAACTTTAACAGGAAATTTGTGGAGTGGTTGAAAAACGAGTTTTAATGACTCCAACCTAAGTGTATGTAAACTTCCGACTTCAACTGTACTTCAGACTCTGACATTGCTCATCCTAATATTTAAATTTTTCCTAATTCCATTCTTATACTTTTAGATGAGTGTGTATTTTTTGTGTATGGTTAGATATTACTGCACTGTTGGAGCTAGGAACACAAACATTTCGCTACACCCGCAATACATCTGCTAAACCTGTATGGACCAATAACATTTGATTGGATTTTACTCCACTGCATTCCTAAAGAAAATAACTACATTTACTCCCATACATTTTCCCTGACACCCAAAAGTACTAGTTACATTTCGAAGGCTCAGGCAGGACAGTAATATGGACCAATACACAGACCTGTCAATAAAATGCGTTGTCATCCCTACTGCCTCTGATCTGGCAGACTCACTAAATGCAAATACTGCGTTTGTAAATGACGTCTGAGTCTGGGCGAGTGCCTCTGTCTGTCCATAAATAAATAAATAAATAAGAACATTTTGGCATCTGGTTTGCTTAAGATAAGGAATTTGATGTATAGCATTACTTGTACTTTTTTTTTAACTTTTACTCAAGTATGACAATTGAGTACTGTTCCCACCACTGTACTTCAGTACATTTTAAACCAGACACTTTTAGACCATTTTCAAGTTGTATTTTACTCGGTGACTTTCACTTTTACTTGAGTAATTTTCGATGAAGGTATATTTACTTTTACTCAAGTAAAACAATTGAGTACTTTTTCCACCACTGCTTTTTATAGAGGTTCATTGTTGACCTACTCACCACAGCCTGCTCACATAATGTAAGATGGTCGAGATCTGGCTGTCTGACTGTCCTATCTGTATCTGTCGCAGATAGCGGCAGTATGCAGAGAGGCTGCCCTGCTGGCTCTGCAAGAGGACATGAAAGCACAGCTCTTCATGGGGAGACACTTTGAAAACGCCGTGAAGCCTCGCGTTCCAGACTCTCTCGTCCAGTCGTATATCAACTATCAACAGCAACGCGGCTTGAGTTTTTTCTGACGTCACAGTGGAAAAATGCCAACGCTGCGAGACTCTTTGCGGACCGACTGCAAATGTTTACCATAAATGCAGTTATCCACAGGAGTCGCAAGGGTTTCCCAATGGACATTACATCAGTGAATAGCGAGAAATAATAGACCAGAATAGCCCATGTGATTTAATCAATAGGCTACTTTTGAATGTGCTCAGTAGGCCTAATTGTTAGTCTGCCTAAATAACCAATCTTAAGGCACAATTCTCTACAAAAGTGTTGTTTAGAAACCTGTTCTACCTGAAAAGCAATATTAGGCTACAATGTAATAAATTAATTGTTTCTCTATATGCTTGTTAATGCTTTTTAAAATGTTATCTTCATAAGACAAATCGATGATATTAGGCATGGTAAAAAAAAAGATTACAATGCAGAAACATAGCCAACATCAATTCATTTAACCAAGGGTCTTTCTTAGGCTATTTTCAAAGCAGGAGTTATATATAACGCAGCACAGATTATTGAATGGCGTGAGAAGTTTGAAGGAAACGTTTGCATTCATCTTTAATAATGTGCACTTTCCATTTGCTTATTGGATATATCCAGGGTGAAAACAAGCACGGATGGTATATTAATCATTGCATCCATGGAAATCTGTTAATTGTTGTAGGGTAACCGTAAAATGTCTGATTTCTTTCCGCACTTCTGACCACTATGAAGAGGTTCCCATCTGTCGTTTGGGAATCCAGCAGGAATTGTTTTATCATCAAGCCTTAAGCTTCCAAACTATTTTTGTTGTTGTATATATATCCACCCAAACACCAGAGACATATAAGCCTACAGATGCATTTATCAGTCCGTTAAATGTAGAAGTTTTGCAGAATTTGCTGACCCGAGATTGTATTGAGGTCATTCATCTATTGATTTTTCCATTTGAAGAGGATAAATTGACTCTGTATTGAACTTCCTTTTCTCGTGGATCCGGATGTAGCGCATCCGCGACACCAATCAAACCAGACAGTCAAGAACAGAGGGGAGGCGGTGGGTGGGGGGAATCTTTCCCCTTGCTTGTGGGCTGCCTTTTTCTTAAGGGGGCTCCGAAGTTAAGTTTACTGAGCCACTGGGAAAATAAACAAATGAGTAGTGGAGGGATTTCCATTTCATTTTCTATATCGGCCATTTTATTATGGTATTTTAGATATAGACTTTAGGCCAACAGTATTACATTCTTAGGCTACATTATTTTCTGCCTAGAGTTTTATGCACATTTGTGTATTTCTAACTCTGCCATACGTAAATGGAATGGTGAGATACCGTGAAATGCATCAAATAAAACAACGTTATCGATTCAAACGGGATCATTTTGTTGCCACTGTTCAACAGTTTGCAACCACAAGAACGGAAATGAGTTTATCGGCTATTGTAAACCGTTCCACCTTAACTGCTGCACACATCTCTATCGCCCGGCCTTACACATCTGCCCAATGAATTAAGAGCGGATGCGATGTATCCTTTTTCAGTGGCGTGAATGGCCAATGGGAGTTGGCTTGTCGAGCAAACACTGAGCCCTACATTCTCATTCATTCAGTGCTCGACAGTCCTGCAGTGTTGATGAGAGCACGTCTTCGACTAGCGCTTGCTTTTGAGCATTCCGCACAACAAAAACCTACTTTTACTATTCTCCAAGCAGAGTTAGAAGACTGAAAGCCATTGGATATACAATTATTTGTCTCCAAATCGTGAATTATTGTGCTTTTAAGAATCCTAAAGCTTTTCCCCGCAATTGTTATTCTGCTCTAGGACTAATAAACAGTGTTGTCTGACCAGATCGTTCTCAAGTGCGCAACTTTTAGGCTATTTGGTACCTATTCCATAAAGAAACGTTGATTTACCGTTTCTGGAGCACATTGGTGTAAGGCACCATATTTTGAGAAGGAATAACGAAAGAAGATACAACATCCGTATTTGGATTTAAAGCCGTCGTTACGAATTTTAAGAGCTAATTAAAATACGCTTGGACTATTTCCTTGGATGGAGTTTTGGTATATTGGTTGATGGATTCGACGTTATGGATGGTTACAAATGGGTGCGTATCTCCCCTCAATGAAACATGTTGGAAATGTCTGGTTTATTCCTAGATTCTTTGTTACTAAAATGTAGACTGGATACAACGAACATTTCACAATTAATCTTCCTAAGTTAAGTAGGCTAATATACGCATAGGCTTCAGAACTCCGGCTCTGGAAACATTGTTGCCAGTTGCATGGACTATGCTTGTTGTTAGTATATGTCGAGATAGATGGCCTTGGGAACACGCATCATCTGGTGCTTGCATCTGTGGAGAGTTCGCTTCATATTGTACATGCTTGCTTGTGTCCTCTACTCGGAATGCCTATTTAACACAGACCATTCGGCTCTCGAAAGGAATCAAAACGTTCATAGTTTGGTTCAGAGGGGATAGCGATCACTCCGACGCGCAAACAAACACCCCACCCCCACGGTAGCCTAGTTTTCATTCATAAGCGTTTTCCCCCTTGTTTTTCTATTCATCTCTAGATCCGTTGATTTGATCCTCTGTGGTTTCTATCACATGGGACGTCTCTCGGTCAACTAAACCCTAGGGCATAGACATATTTGAAGTAGCCTACACTAGGACTGTCGGTGTATTTGTCCTTTTACAACACAATAATTAGGCCGCCCGTCTATCTACTGGCTAAACCTAGTTACTGTGCTCCGTGTAAGCTACTGTGGGGTTTCATGAAGTCAATCAATTATAGGGCTCTGCTAATAAGCAAGCTGTCTTCGCGCATATGCCTATCTGCAAATTGTATCGGTTTTAACTTGTTTGTGTGCTTGCTTCATGTTGATTAGACTGACAAAATGTGTTTATGCCTATTGAGTAGGGTCCCGTTTGCGTTACAGTTTCAAGAGATACGACTGACTTTATAGCTGACCTACCACGGTTAATTCCAGAAGCTGTTACATTTTTAACCAGTAATGGTATTGGCTTTAATTCAGTTGTCAAATGTGCTTGAAATTATATGGACATAAAGTTGACACTATTGTCGGGTTCTGTCGTGACCTTAGTTTTGTCACCACATTTCCTTCTAACCGTCTAGTAATCGTTTAGTAATCGAATAATACGCGAGGCAGCTAATTTTGACCTATTGGATCGTGGCCTCGTTCCGTCGCCTTGGCACATTTTAAATGTTAACCAGTCATACAAATGTAAACGAGGACGGGAGGTAGTCTATTTGTACTGAAGTTTGGATGTGTGCATATTGAGGAAGGTATGAAAATAGTCCACTCTCCCCCCCACGGCTTGCATAAAAAACTAGTAGGGCTATGTGAACATGTTCTTAATTAGTTAAAAATATTGACTGCACTTGCCTTTTCCTACTAGCACTGACTTTGCTGATAACTTAATTTATTTGAAGAATAGTGTACGTATTACGACTGATGTGGTTGTCTAACCTAGCTATTTTAAGATTAATTGACTAACTGGATAAATAGCGTCTGCTAATAATACAATCGGAATGTAAGCACAAAATAGCATACTGCTCTCAATAGACTATGTGCTCTTAACCCGTTTTATAACTTTGATGAAATTTGATCATCAATGAACAATGTTAGATCTATAAATTGAGACCATCCAAGGATCTATTGATGGTTCTACCTTTTCAGCTATTTAGCTTTTCCAATCAATCAAAATGATAAGGGAACAGTTTTCCAAAACTCTACCACCCTATATTTCTCATTTGCAAATGACATCCTTCTCTTTACTGATGGCCCTTTCCTGTGTCTCTCTTGCTGTCCCTTGCAGGTTTTCCGATGCATGCCAAGTCCATGGTGAATGTCGGAAGTGGTGATCACCCCAGATGGCGCTCCAAAGTCAACATGGCCCTGGCGGTTCATTAGTGGTGATTCAGCAGCCTTCCCTGGAGGACCGGCAGAGGTCGGATTACGAGCGGGAGCTCCAACATGCCGCCATCCTTTCCCTGGACCAAATCAAGGCCATCCGCTCCAGCAACGAGTACACAGAAGGGCCCTCGGTGGTCCGGAGGCCCCCTGCACCCCGCATGGTGCCCAGGCCCGACAAGCAGCAGGAGAGGACTCACGAGGTGATCCTCGTCAATGTGAACAACAACTACGAGCACCGGCCGATAGGGCAGGGCCACCACGGTGGGGTAGTGGTAGTAGCCGGGGGCCAGCAGTGTAGCGCCAGGGCCCCGGGCCTTAATCGCTCCACCAGTACAGGCAGTGCGGCTAGCTCAGGGAGCAACAGCAGTGTATCCTCTGAGCAGGGACTCCTGGCCCGCTCGCCTCCCTCTAGGCCAGGGATGGTGGCCCTCCACCAGCACCACCACAGAGCCGAGCGTGCTCAGCCTGTTCGGACTCAGCCCAAGGCGCTGCTAGCCTCCCAGCAGGGCTCGCACCCGCTGCCGCCACTGGAGGCACCGCTCAAGCCCTCAGGGAAAGGGGACATGGCCTCTGGCCACCAGTTCATCTGCGAATGCTGCGGGAAGTGCAAGTGCGGAGACTGCACAGCCCCAAGGACCCTGCCCTCGTGCCTGGTCTGCAACGGCCAGTGCCTGTGCTCGGCGGAGAGCGCCCTGGAGCATGGCACGTGCATGTGCCTGGTCAAGGGCATCTTCTACCACTGTTCCAACGACGACGAGGGGGACTCGTGCGCCGACCACCCCTGCTCGCTGTCCCGCTCCCACTGCTGCTCACGCTTCCTCTGCATGGGATTACTGTCGGTACTGTTCCCCTGTTTGCTGTGCTACCCGCCCGTCAAGGGGTGCCTAAAGGCGTGTCAGGGCTGCTACGACCAAGTCAACAGGCCCGGCTGCCGCTGCAAGAACTCCAACACTGTCTATTGCAAACTGGAGCGCTGGTCCCACCAGGCCCAGGAAAAGCCTTCCTGATCCTGTGTGTGTGTGGGTAGAGGGGCGGGCAGTCGTTCCCCTGTGTGGTTTTGACAATAATAATGATGATGACCATAATAGTCACTATTACTATTGATGTTTATCAAACATTTTAAGCACCTCCCACCCACTTCCTTTTCTCCTGATAGGAGTAAAGCATGGAATATGAAAACCACTCAATTCTTCTTTTTTTTTCTCCTTCCTTTTTGCAACAGGACCATGTTTTTACAGACCAGTGTTTGTCTTCAATGGTTGTTGTTTTTTTTGTCTCTTCAGCTACTCATTAACACTCTTTTAGAAATAATTTTCTGTTAGCTAGGCACTGTTTACCTGGTGCTGTAAGCTTCAAGTGAGAGCAGCCTCTTACCAAATCTGTGAAGGACTATCTAGCTAGGCGATATGTAGCTGTTACCACGTGTTCATAGCAAACAAGGATTGTTAGAATTCCCAGTTGCTACCCCACTCAGACCATGGCTAGCTGGGTTTCTGTGCTCGAGTTGCATTGTGGAAAGCACATCCATCTCATAGTATTCTGTTGGATATGCTTCTCCCCCTTCCCCACTCATCATTCACACACATTGTGGCATTTTTCCCCTTGTTTTTGTTTTGTAAATTGTATGCTCAAATCCATAAGAGTGATCTGGCTTTAAAAAAAAGGAAAATGTCTTTTTTTTTTTTTTTTGTAAAAATATTTATTATGTGAAGCTCTATTTTATGATATTTATTGCAAAGACAGTCTTAAATTTACTCATGTCTGAATATAACAATATCAATACTTACTGAAAAATGAAAGGGTGGCACAAAAGAATAAACTATGTTAACTTTAATGCAGAAAATATATTAATTAATTAAAAAAAATGTCTTGTGTCTTGATTATCCTCGTTACATTGACCCTTGGGAGTGTTTAACTCTGGTTTGAAAGCTTTCTGGGTAATAGGGCATTTCATAAGCAGTGATTGGGTCCAAGTTTAGTTCTTGCAACATTTCTTTGTGTAACGTGGAATAGTTTGGTCAACACCACTTTGCTGTACACTCATTTGTTCATGTGTGGAATGCTGGTAAAAATGTTTTTACTTTAAGTGAGTCAGAACCACTTTTAACCTGAATGTTGCAAGCCCGATATTTCGGGATTCTATTTCTTTACTTGATTTCTCTTTAAACTGATAATGTAAAATAAGCCTACATCTGAATGCAAAATGGCCACCAATGGTACTAACTGGAAGTTCCAACACCTGATAAACTTCATTTCAGGCAAGAGGTCACCCACAAACTAAGCAATGGCTTTAATCCCTGGTTTTAAAAGTTGCTACAGTATATCAGAATCTTCCCAACTCTCAAATGGTCTCCATATTGTGAGGCCACAGTATGTGTCTGAGAAATGAGAGCCACCTTTACAACTACGCAGGTCCACCTGTTCAAAGATAATAAACCTGCTATCAATGCCAAGCTTTTATTGCATGGTTCCTTCACTAAAGGTAAAGATGGGGCAGATACAGCCCCCCATTTGGCTGCCTGTTTTTGTCAGGGAATTTATCACTCTGGAAGTTTGCTGACCCCCAGGGGATGAGTCTTCACTTCTAAAGGTTACTGAGTCTGAAATAGCAGAGCGGCAACAGGAAACACTAAAATACCAGGGTTTAACTTTGAGGGGGCAATTAGTATTTCAGACAATCTCAGTTTGGGGGTAGTGGGAAACTTGACCTCAGGAATAAAACAAGCACAGTTGTTCAGGGAGGTAAAGGCTAATGTGGATAAAATAACTAGGCTGGGTGGTAAACATTGACTATTTTGCTCAACATTTGCTAAACATTGGTATTTTTTTAGAAAACCAAAGAAGTGGCATTTTGTGATTTATCTGGTTAAGCTCTTGTAGGGAACAACCTGTAGGATTCCCTGTCACCGTGGTTCAACAATTTGTATGAACAGAACATGGCTCCTTTTTAATGTGCATTTCCATTTTTTTGCTGGAATGTACCGTTTGTTCCTCTGAATGGTTGAGTGGGTTAGCGATTTGTCAATTTCCTGTTACCTTTCAGAGCTGCAATTTGAGACCCATTTGCTTCTGGACAATCGCAAACAATGGGAGGCCTCTTTTTTTTCAGGTTTCACTTCAGATCCCTGACACAGGACAGAGCTAAAATTTTATTTTGGAGGCGGCTAACAGGAAGCAAATGTTTACTTAATATTTTCCAGTCTGACCCAAATAAGGAAATATATATTTTCTTGCCAGTTCCAGGTCTCAGTTTTTAACAAGAGTCCCTTAATAGCCTTGTTTCCCCCCCCCAAATTAGATGAAATACCAAAATAAGTTTTAAGTGTCTGAAAACTAGTTTCCTTTTTTATATATATCAGATTACGCTCCATAAAATTATTTGTCAACGCCCCTACAAGCTTCCATATTCATCATCATTGTGTCAAGTGCAGCAGTCTAAGGCACTGCATCTCAGTAAATAAAATAAATGGTTAAAAGTCAACCTGAGTCACTATTAAGTAATTCCATGGCACAAGTGGCAGCAAAGCGAACTGGCTCCCTCGCACTTGTTGCAGAGTAAATTTAGCAGCACCACACGCCCACGGGGTGCTATTTTGGAGTGTGTAAAGCTTGGCGGCCCTACTCCCGGGGCCCTCTGACAGCATTGGGGACTTGCGAGTGCAAACATGCATGATTACCCTGTGAGTCACCATGGTGGAACCTCCAACCCACAATCTCTGCTGCCGGCCAGGGCTGTCCTTAGCTAGGGCACTGCTGCTGACGCTGAAGGTCTTCTATAAACACTGCCCGGAGGATTTGTCACCAAAGGCATAGCTCCGCTTTCAGTTTGCCTAACCTAAGCGGATTTCCATTATTTTCTTAATACCGTCTAAATGGAAATTCGCTATGAGGGACAGCAGAGATGGGTTTGAGGGACAGGATGAGGGTTTGCTATGCCTCTCACTTGAGTTGGTTTGGTTTGCTTCCGTTATGTTGAAAATGTTTTTGCTCTTTGTTGGGCGAAACTGTTTCTGAGAAATAGAGAGAACCATCTGATGGTGAATACAGAAAATGTGCTATAAAATCATCTTAACAGAGTAAAATAAAAAAGAACAACATATAACTCCTGTTACATCCAGGTTTCTATCTCGGGCTGGTTGGTAACAAGGTAAACACTAATTTACTTTAGTGACCTTTTATAATTCACATGAGTAATAAACAATATTTTATCAGGTGCTGGGACTACTTTGGTAGAGGTGTTCCATTGGAACCAAGCCTCTGCATTTGCTCCATGGTTTCACACACAGAGGGCCAGGGTGTAAACCCTTCACACATCGTCCCCAAGTGCCATGTGTCTATACGGTGTTGCTGACATCTAATACCAGACATTCTTCCCAAGCCCCTCTTCCTGTCTTTGTCAGGCATTTTATGGACAAAGGCCAGTAGGGGATGGGGAAGAGAAGGCGGGCCCTGAGTTAGAGGACCAATACCCAAACCCTGGCAATCATTCAGGGGGATCCTATTGTAATTAATGGCCAGGCGTGTTTGAGAGATGAGCTTTGCGCTTTTGCTCATAGCCAATGGACGTCGGTGATTATGTGTTCTACTAACTGAAAATTCAATTAAAGGGAAGTGGACAATGCCCACAATTGTACCAGCTTTGGGTGGGGTAGGCCGTCATTGTAAATGAAGATGACTTTCCTAGTTAAATAAAGGTTAAAGAAAAAAGAACAACAATGTGTTTATGTAAGAAATGTAACTAGAGGTGAAGATGGATTGATCAGAGGGAGCTGTCAAGAATTGCTCATCTGAGAACTTTAGAAAATATAATTACTTTTAGAAATGTTAAAACAACAGTTGGATGACAGTGTTCTGAAAAAGTACACCAACAAAAACTCCACCTTAAGGCCCTGCTACACTACAGCCATCGGTCGTCCGGCATTGCCCTCAGCCATCAGCCATATAGGAAATGCTTCCTTGGAAATCAATAAAAAGCTGCTATACTGTCCACGTTGCGTCACTTCCAATGGCAGCGTCCAAGCTCAAGAATTGCTGAGGTTCAATTCTCGATGACTGCCGCTAGCGTTCATTCATCTTGTGTGAATTGAAATACTGCGAAAGAAAGTCGATTTTGTTTGGTTTCCGGTGTAGCGGGTAGAATGTTACATTGACACGATGCTGATGGTTGAAGTGTTATTCTCTCAAACGCTGCAGGCTAAAGAAATACAGTAAAGTACTCTTCATATTAGCTATACTGCTCTTCCTTCTGGCCGGATGGGCCCACATTGATAAGATCATGTCCTATCTTAACAGCCCCCAGGGAGAGGTCTGTATGAGCGATGTTCAATATGCTCAACCCCCCCCCCCCTTCCCCCGCTCCTTCCCGTTTTCCCTGATATCTCAACCAAGGGAAAAAAATGACTCCCAAAACTTTATTTTAAAAAATTCAAGAGCTTAAATCATTCCTTGGACGCAGTGGGCCCTTTCGGAGGGTGTGTGCTTGGTGGGTGGGGGTGGGGTGGCTCACCCCTCCCAGTCTCTTTTTAAAGATTATACTACCATCTAGCCAGATGGTTCCCGTCTGCTGGCTTTTTTTCAATTCACTTCCTCTCCTCACAGACAGCCTGCACCCCTCCCCCATTTTCCCATCTTTCTCCTCCCCCTACCCTCCCTTCTTCCTCTCCTCCCACCTTCCCCAACGGCTCCTCTGTTATGCGGCAGGAAATAATCTTTTATAGCCCGGTTGTTCGGAAGTGACCTCCTGCCCTTGATTAGATAGGGCCAAGTCCTATCACACGATTGTGTTTGAGCTGGCAGTCCCCCCCCCCCCCCCCCCCCCATCCACCCCACCTCTCCTCCCCCCTTTTCACTGGCAGGCTCGGTGATCCTGTATAAGGGACAACAATGGGAGGCTTTAGTCCGTCCGGCTCTCGGCTGGGGGTCATGTCAGAGGTTTTTTTTGTTGGTGGGGGGTGGAGTGGTGGGAGGGAGGGAGATGGAAGGCCCCTGCTTTAGTTAACCTCTCCATTGCTGTTTGCCCCCCTTCCCTTCCTTTCCTCCCTCCTTCCGGTTGACCCTCAATAGGGGCCTTTAAAGGTTCCCTTTAATCTCTACTATCAGTGGATCCTTGAGTCAACTGAGTAGTCAACAGGTGAGCAACAGTTCAGTGATGGCTGCTCAGGGCCTTTCACAGGTCCCTATCTGGTTACTTAGTTTAACTGATCTGCGTTAGCACCTTGTTAAGCACTCCTATTTCCTTCAGCATTAATCACAGGGATTCCACATCACTGCTCTGTCAGGAGTGGAATTCCAAATACCAAAGCACTTCTTGAGAGGATCAAGAAAGAGGTTTAAACAGTGAGTTAGTCACTAAATGCTTGCTCAAAATTAGTTGATTGGGTTCCTTCTAAAACCAGTACAAAGCGAGTTTCTCAAATGACAAAGGTACATATTTTATGGATAACCACCAAGTGATCTATGACTCCTGAGACTCTCCAATAGTGTACCAAACCAGGACGCATTGCAAAAACACAACAGTCCTACAAACCCTGACAAAGTGCTACAAAATAGGTTTGGTGGAATTTAGTGTTTTCTAGTTCTATTAGTTAGACACAAAAAATAGCATTTGGCTGTTAGAAAGTGTAGTACTTGGTAGTTTAACATTTGAGGCATGAGTCAAGCAGACAGGACTCTTTTTTTTCTCCCTTGTTTGTCTCCTTCTCTTATGGGTACTATAAACCCATAACAAAATAGGTGACAATAGACACTACCTAATGTAAGATTAAAACTACATAGCTACATTTGCTAGGCTAACTAGCTAGCTATCTCTTAAAATGCAATGTAGACAAAATGTCTGAAGTCGAAACGCTCTGTGAGTCTACCTACTGGTAAGTTAGAGAGCGGTTTTCAGGGGGGTCCCGAACAGGAAGCACTGAGTCCCCCTCTTCTCTAAGTGATTGAAGGGACCCCCAGATCAAAGGCGAGGAACACAGAAAAGCCTTATCTGTTGTTGATAGTGAAGCACAGGGTTCTAGAAATGTGTAATTACAGGGCCAGATCATAGAATCCCTCTTTTCATCTTGTTTTGCTTTGGTTCTTCAAGGGCTTTGAAATGGGGCTCCGCTCACTTTTTGGTGCATTTAGTAACGGATGGAAATGTACAGAATGGTTACCTGAAGGAAAATAGGGGAGGGTCATGCTTTTTCAATTTCTGTCAAGGGGAGGGTTTAGTATTTTTTTATTTTTTTAATCTTGTCCAGAGGAGGGTCATGTAATTTGTAATTGATGAAATGTCAATATTTCTCAGTGTTTTTGAAATAGTTGCTTATTAGGTTATATATCGATGTGTGTCCGATGCAGCCCCTCATCTCTCATTCTCCGCTGGGCGCGCAATATCAAGTGCGCCTATTGGCTATTTTGTGTGGTCTCAATCAAATGATCCATAGCCTATAGGCTACGAAGTGCATGCTCGGAGAAGCACAAAGCAAAGTTATATTTCTAAGATAGCTGCTGGGATGGTGTAAATAAAACTAGGCTTCATTACACACTGCAATTGATATTCCAACCCTGAGCCCCAGCCTGCTCTGCATTTGCCGATCAAAAACGTTTTTTTTGTGTGTGTCCTGCCTAACCAATGGCTGTGCTGTGTAGGCCTACGGTGGCAGTTCAGGAGTCAAAGGTTTCTTCCAAAATGTTTTATTTTATTAGTCGTAGTTCAAACAATTCACTCTCTTGCGCGTGGACCAGCCTATAGCTTACTGCATGTTCTGTTCAGTTTGAGAAGGAGAGCACGAAGATGAGGAGGACCGGAGGTCAGCTTTGACAGCTTCCTAGTACTATAATTGATTTTGATTAAAAACAATATATTTCTTGCCCACGGTGCATTTATCAGAGTTAGTGACCTTACAATAAACCAGATGCTAATAACTTACATTGTGGTGTTGAAACTTGAAGCAGCAGCTGTGGCACAATCAATCGGAATGGACAGCTCAGGGTGCTGAAAGTAGACACTTTCAAGTAGGCATAATTCATTTAAACCTTATTAATTTTAATTACACTTTACTAAAAACAAGAGGTCTTTGTGTTGGAACCTATTTCTTCCTAATTAAGAAATAAGAGGTTGGTCTACCTGTTTGACAGATGAAATTAGGCTGTAGGTTGCTATATCCATAATGTGTTGGTCAAGTCCTCCACCCATCATGCACTCTTTAAGTAGTTTACCGCCATGTCAGTGAAGGGGTGTTAAGTTAAAACCAAGACTCGAATTGAGGGTATGCCATATGCCAACCTATTAATAAAGAAAATGGCAAAAAGCACAGGCCTACCCCTTCTTAGCTTAATACTATGAAGACAATAAAACGGATCCGATTATATAAAGTTATATATAAAAGCACTTTGGTCCGCGATTCTTTATGCTAGAAACAAGCTGTAAAAAGACCCCGGAAAAGACATGACTCCGAGACATTGGGATATCATTGTTTCCTTTCTTTGACATTCAGAGACTGACTTTGCTTGGGAAGTAGGCCCAATCTAATTCTTTCACTATCAATTGATTAAGCAATTCCCTATCTGTACAATAGAAGATGTTTAAACCCAGACAGCTTTTAGGGAAACACTTGTGACCTTCTCTCATTGGGTTAAGCCATGGCAGACGAGTAGGCAGCAGTTAATGCTTACATTTTTCTGCTTCAGTAGAAACAGAACTATTTGCAAAGAGGGACAGTTTCTTTGCAAACAAGAGACACTGATTTGGCATTGGAGAAATATGATAAGATGAACACATAGGTCAATCTGTCTTTCCATTCTTAACCTGTAAGTTCGGTAATTTGTGTGGTATTAAAGAAAGATATTTGTAAAATTACGAAGAATTGCATGGAATGTTTATAAAAGGCCATTTTTCGTGGATCTGAAAATATGATGATAGATTAATGCAAGGCTTTTACTATAAAGCAGATCATTCCACCCCTACTCTTGTCTACGGTGGTCTGCGAACCCACAATCTTCTGGCCCTGTGCCCTGTGCACTATCAAAATTCCAGCGTTGCTGTGCAATGCTTTTAGGATGAAGAACAGTCTCTAAAACTGGATATATATAAGGCTCTTGTTTGACCAAGAAGTCAGGGTAAACGGCAGACATGTCTGGCATCCACTTTGTTTGAAGGATTATTTTTGGTGTAGGGGAGGGTCACCATTTATATTTCAGAGAGGTCTGATTTTCTTCATGTAACCCTTATTATAAATAACGTTCACTCCCTTAAGTGTACATTCAAAAATGACAGAGAGAAGACGATAAGTAAAAAGCCTTTACAGGCAACGAAGAAGTGGCCACACCAAAAACGAATTTCCCAGATTGTAGAAAAGTTAAATGAATAATGACAACCAAGAGATATTTCAATGGAGTTTTGTTCTGGAATTCCTCAATACTGAGCACAGTTCATATGGTGGCTGGTGTGTAGGCTAGGTGCAGCAGGGTCCAGTTCCATATCTCTCCACTCATAGAAAAGTTGAATTAAGTTTTCAATTTCGAACTCTGCAAGAAGCTCGGTTCGATCTCTATTGCATTCAATAGTTGCGTTATGCTGGAGGGGTAACAGAACCTGGACGACAGCCTTTCTCCTTGCTGTAAATTCATATTAACTACGTCCCCTCTATAATACGCCCCAGCTTGACTTGTAGAGACCACATCCCCTTCATAGAAACAGCCATGTCAATCATAGCCAGGACTCCACTTGGTCAAAGTACACTGCCGGATGATTAACGCCTTAGATTATGTGTGTGGACTTCTATAGCGGGAGAGTCTATAGAGCCTGTAGTTAGCCCACCAGCAGGGCAAATTCTTTACCTGTGTGGTTTGTTAATCTAAATTGGAGATCCTGAAATTTGCAGGTAGAACGAACATGTGACACGTTGAATAACTAACCTAAAATGTTGATTTTCCAGTTAAATACTTACATATTTGTGGTGTAGAGATATCATTTTTTTTTAAATATAAATATACTACATGACCACAATTATTTGCACACCTGCTCATCGAACATCTCATTCCAAAATCATAGGCATTAACATGGAGTTGGTCCCCCCTTTGCTGCTATAATAGTCTCCACTCTTCTGGGAAGGTTTTCCACTAGATGTTGGAACATTGCTGTGGGACTTGCTTCCATTCAGCCACTAGAGCATTAGTGAGGTCGGACACTGATGTTGGGGGATTAGGCCTGACTCGCAGTCGGTGTTCCAATTCATCCCAAAGGTATTCGATGGGGTTGAGGTCAAGGCTCTGTGCAGGCCAGTCAAGTTCTCCACATCGATTTCAACAAATAATTTCTGCGTGGACCTTGCTTTGTGCACGGGAGCATTTTCATGCTGAAACAGGAAAGGGCCTTCCCCAAACTGTTGCCACAAAGTCGGAAGCACAGAATCATCTATAATGTCATTGTATGCTGTAGCGTTAAGATTTCCCTTCACCTGGAACTAAGGGGCCTACCCCAAACCATGAAAAACAGCCCCAGGCCATTATTCCTCCGCCACCAAACTTTATAGTTGGCACTATGTATTGGGGAAGGTAGCGTTCTCCTGGCATCCGGCAAATCCATATTCATCCGTCGGACTGCCAGATGGTGAAGAGTGATTCATCGCTCCAAAGAACGAGTTTTCACTGTTCCAAAGTCTAATGGCATTGAGCTTTACACCCCTCCAGCTGACGCTTTGCATTGCGTATGGTGATATTAGGCTTGAGTGCGGCTACTTGGCCGTGGAAACCCATTTCATGAAGGTCCCGACGATCAGTTCTTGTGCTGACATTGCTTCCAGAGGCAGTTTGGAACTGGGTAGTGAGTGTTGCAACCAAGGACAGACGATTCTGTGAGCTTGTGTGGCCTACCACTCCGCGGCTGAGACATTGTTGCTCCTCGACGTTTCCACTTCACAATAACAGCACTTAAAGTTGAGCAGGGCAACTCTAGCAGGGCAGAAATTTGACTTATTGGAAAGGTGGCATCATATTATGGTGCCATGTTGAAAGTCACTGAGCTTTCAGTAAGGCCATTCTACTGCCAATGTTTGTCTATGGAGATTGCATGGCTGTGTGCTCGATCTATTACACCTGTCAGCAATGGGTGTGGCAGAAATAGCCAAATCCACTCATTTGAAGGGGTGTCCACATACTTTTGTATAAATAGTGTATCTCAAGGAATAATGCTTTAGCCTTTTTTTTGAGGAAGAGTCAGTTTGTCTTCATGCTTATTTCAACATTTTTTAAATAATTTTAGAACAGATTTATAACGAGGTTCCAGTAGTTTATGGGGGGGCGAGTTCAAAACAATATGGTTTCTGAGGCTGTTATTCCTAGGCTTCAAATCTAACATGCTTCAAATCAAACAGGCTTCAAATCTAAAAGGCTTTAAATCAGACAGGCTTCAAATCAAACAGGCTTAAAATCTAACTGGCTTCAAATCAAACAGGCTTAAAATCTAACAGGCTTCAAATCAAACTGGCTTCAAATCTAACAGGCTTCAAATCAAACAGGCTTCAAATCTAACAGGCTTCAAATCTAGCAGAGAGCAAAAGGCTTTCCCAGACGGGCCTGTTTATCTGCATCTGTGGTGCTCTTGAGGAGGACAGCTGGGTGGGTTATGTGTGGGTGAGAAGTTGAAAGGCAACTCCCGCCACCCTAGCCTGCGAATCTCACACCACCACTCAGGATGAATCGAATGGCAACGCTTTGGAGAAACAAAAGGAAAAAGAGAGAGAGAGAATGAAAGAGACAGGGAGGGAGAGAATGAGAGGAAAACAAGTGAAACCAGCTGTTTGGAAGTGCCTTGTCTTTACGACGTTGCAGCGACGCGGGCTCATAACCGAGTCCAAGTTTTGCCACAATCAAACGCTCCATTTGCCTTTACAGGAATATTAGAGATGTTATGCGGTGGTCTTTCTCGGGGGTATTCGGGGGTGTTGTCGTGTATTTACTCCCTCCAATATATATGGTGTGTAGGTAGTGAAGCTTTAGCTCTAGACAACAAAGGGTTCTCTAATGTTTTCCTCCCCGAGGGAATACTATAAGCTGGGCCCACATCAAGCCTCCCGTCTGCTCCACTCTGCCATGCTACGCAGGTGCACACTTAAAAAGGCCTTTGGTGGGCGAGCCCCAAGCCGGGCCTGTACTAAAATAGCCCCCACATCAACACTGGTGGTGTTTGGATGGATGGGCTTTGGGATTGGGAGGTTTAGAATTCTGGCTATAGGTTCAAAACAGTGTTCGCTCACCACAGGCCTTTCCTTTACTCTCTATCCATGGCACTAAGCTTTCCCTGGAACATGTGGAACAAGTGATCATGGGGCTCAGAAAGTATTGTTGCGCTGCTAAAAGGTGACTTTCTGTTACAACTTCTTGAAGACATACTGTGTGGAGAAATGTATAAGTGTGACTTAAAAGTTAGGTACACATGGGGAAAAATTCTTTGGACTTTCTGACTACCTTCCAAAGGTAATTATGTAAGTCGTATAGATAAGAAAGCTGTCAAGACCTGTAAAATGGCAATAAATCGGCTTCCTGATTATGGATTTTTTTTTTGCATTCATGCTAAAGGTCGTTTCCTGCTTACAGGCTTATCAAAATTGTCTTTGCTTATCTGGAGCCAAAATCCCAACTGTGGGTAATCCTTATGTGTTAATGAGTCAAATTGAACGACAATCAGTCAACTTTCATTTAGCCAAAGTCCATACTTTTGCCAAGGAAGTGCACTGCAATCATCAATCTGGTATAAAGCCTGGAGGTCATGGGTGGGGTTGAAAGTTTAGAGCCCTGTAGGTGCTGATGAGTACTTCCTCCATGCTTTTGCCAAGGAATTGCACTGCACTCGTCAATCTGTTGTAAAGCCTGGAGGTCATGGGTGGGGTTGATAGTTTAGAGCCCTGTAGGTGCTGATGAGTACCCCCCCCCCCCCCACCATCTACATGTGAATGGAACCTGCTCGTTGACTTGTTATATTCCACCACCGTGGAGGCCCCTGGGTATAAGAGTGTAAGCTTTCTTGTTTTCACTTGTTTTCCTCCCCTCCTCAGTTCTGATCAAGTCAGCTAGGCTCTTTCAGGACGGGGGCCCTTGCTTGGGGGAGAAGAGTAGACGGGGAGGGAGGGGAGGGGATTGGCTGGGACACATTGAGTTTGCTAAGTCAGGCAGAATGCTCGACAGGAAGGAATGAATGAAGAAAGGAAGGAAGGGAGAAAAAACTTTCCCCTAAGTGCCATTGTTTAGGTGACATGGCTTGAGCAGCCAAAATGACCATTTCGGACCGGGGGTGTCCTCTTCAGGAATGACCCACTTCTCAGAGGCAGATGAAAGCAGATGACGTTCTCAGGCTGGAGAGGGATGTGGTCTCTGTGATTCTTTCATAATGCCGTTTAGAATACAAAATGCATCACATTTAGCTTATTAGGCAGACTCCTAGGTTTAAATCTCTCTGGGAAATAACAGGTTAACAGATGGATTGCACTAGAGTGAATGCAACTCGTTATAAGTGCAGATGATAAGAAAAGAAAAACATTAGCTCGTTTGAATTAATTGACAATATCCAACATATTCTCAGTGATTTGTTTAGAGAGTCCACGTGTATTTCTGGATGACAGAGGGGTTGTAGACTTACAATGCATTCGGAAAGTATTCAGACCCCTTGACTTTTTCACCAAAAATGTACGTTAAAGCCATATGTTAAAATGGATTAAATAGTTTTTCCCTCTCAGCAATCTACACACAATACCCCATAATGACAAAGCAAAAACAGGTTTTTAGTAATTTTTGCAAATGTATAAAAAACAACATGAATATCACATTTACATAAGTATTCATACCATTTACTCAGTACTCAGTTGAAGCACCTTTGGCAGCGATTACAGCCTTGATTCTTCTTCGGTATTATGCTACAAGCTTGGCACACCTGTATTTGGGGAGTTTTATTTATTCCTTTTTTATTTAACCTTAATTTAACTAGGAAAGTCAGTTAAGAAAAAAATATTATTTACAATGACAGCCTAGGAACAGTGGGTTAACTGCCTTGTTCAGGGGCAGAATAACAGATTTTTACCTTGCCAGCTCGAGGATTCGATCTAACCTTTCAGTTACTGGCCCAATGCTCTAACCACTAGGCTACCTGCCGCCCCAGTTTATCCCATTCCTCTCAAGCTCTGTCAGGTTGGATGGGGAGTGTCGCTGCACAGCTATTTTTAGGTCTCTCCAGAGATGTTAGATCGGGTTCAATTCCGGGTTCTGGCTGGGCCACTCAAGGACATTCAGAGACTTGTCCCAAAGCCACTCCTGCGTTGTCTTGGCTGTGTGCTTAGGGTTGTTGTCCTGTTGCAAGGTTAACCTTCGCCCCAGTCTGAGGTCCTGAACACTCTGGAGTAGGTTTTCATCAAGAATCTCTCTGTACTTTGCTCCCTTCATCTTTCCCTCGATCCTGACTAGTCTACCAGTCCCTGCTGCTGAAAAACATCCCCACAGCATGATGCTGCCACCACCATGCTTCACCGTAGGGATGGTGCCAGGCTTCCTCCAGACGTGGCACTTGGCATTTAGTCCAAAGAGTTCAATCTTGGTTTCATCAGACCAGAATCTTGTTTCTCATGGTCTGAATCCTTTAGGTGCCTTTTGGCAAACTCCAAGCGGGCTGTCATGTGCCTTTTACTGAGGAGTAGCTTCCTTCTGGCCACTCTACCATAAAGGCCTGATTGGTGGAGTGCTACAGAGGTGGTTGTTTTTCTGGAAAGTTCTCCCATCTACACAGAGGAACTCTGGAGCTCTATCAGAGTGACCATTGGGTTCTTGGTCACCTCCCTGATCAAGGCCCTTCTCCCCGATTGCTCAGTTTGGCCGGGTAGCCAGAGTCTTGGTGGTTCCTAACATCTTCCATTTAAGAATGATGGAGGCCTCTGTGTTCTTTGGGACCTTCAATGCTGCAGAAATCTTTTGGTACCCTTCCCCAGATTTGTGCCTTGACACAATTCCTTCGACCTCATGTACTGTTGGACATCATATAGACCGTTGTGTGCCTTTCCAAATCATGTCCAATCAATTGAATTTTCCACAGGTGGACTCCAATCAAGTTGTAGAAACATCTCAAGGATGATCAATGGAAACAGGATGCACCTGAGCTCAATTTTCGAATCTCATAGCAAAGGGTCTGAAAACTTATGTAAATAAGGTATTTCAATTTTTTGTCATTATTTTGTCATTATGGGGTACTGTGTGTAGATTGATAAGGATTTTGATTTATTTAATCCATTTTAGAAAAGGCTGTGATGTAACAAAATGTGGAAAAAGTCAAGAGGTCTGAATACTTTCCGAATGCACTGTACCCAGCTAGGCTACATCTGCACACCAGTCCACTTATGGAAAAAATGTCTGGCTCCGTTGTGCTTTTGGCCCTGTCCTTCCTGATTGAAGATCAGCCAGATAACATTATCTGCTGACTAATCAAAGGCTTGGATCCCTACCTCATCCCACAGGTGGGCTTTCCAAGAGGCTGCTGGAGGAGAGAGTGCTTTTATTAAAAGCCAACCAATCAAAAGTCATAGAGATGATCCAATCCTGTGGTGGGCTAACCTAGGGCTGTGCTGTGTGAGTGGTTGCTTGGACGGGGATATTGCCATTATTCATTCTACTGCCCCTGGACAGCCTGAACATCACGTAACCTTCTCAAAGATTTTCAAAACATTATTCTTTTGTGAAACTGTTCTACCAAAATATTCACACTATGGCCAAATAGACTATTTGCTATTCCTACTATTGCCAAATACGTTGATCTGTATAATCATTTTGACATGAGTTGCATACCAATTATACTATACTTACATAGAGGTGCATATCTGCTAGATAGTTTGTGTGTTAGTTATACTAACTATACTATAATGTCTAATGGAGCAGCAGCAGAAACATGTCTCTTGCCAGTTGACTGAATGGACAGTTTGCATTTGTTTCCCCCGGGTCTTTCCTGATTGCACGACCAATGCAAATTCCGGTCTCGTTCTAATCTAGCCCATTCCCGGACCCAAATTAACAAGAAACCCATTTGACACACATGCTTCCACTTTCCGTGCGGCCTCTCGTTCGCTTAATTCGTACAATTTTGCCTTCATTAGGCTAGTCTTCAGGCTGTAGGGTACAGGTAATGTAAAGCATTTGCCCCAATTTGTGTGCCCAAGCCCCGGTCGACAGGAAGTGGAAGAGCTTCAATTGCAGCCATTTCCTCGCCAGTGTACTGAGAGGTCTTATTACAGCATTTAGGTGTCATTACTCACAGCCAACTTCCTCCGCGAGTAATGAATTAGCTGTTGCCAGGGGAGATGAGTGTGAAGGGGATAATTATGGCATGTATTGTGGAGGGGATGTATGCTAGCTAAGGCTGCCAGCCGGGTGGCTCAGCACTTTGTCATGTGCAATGTTGCCGCTGATGACAGAGACAGCTAATGTCAAAATGTGCCAAGGTGTTGTGGCCCTGGACTGTGACTAGTCATGCTAACTCCTTTGCGTCGGGGTTTATGTGCATAAAGTAATTGTTGAGTCTTTAAAAAGTACATTGTCAGATTGATAAGAGGTTTGTGTGTTCATGGAATGCATCTTCAGTCGGCCGTTGGTCTTTTCTGTTTACCCTCAAATAGTTGACAAATCTTTTCAAAACAAGTAATAATACTCAACAACAGTTGAAATAGGAAGTGATACACCCCAAACATTCAGACCGGCATTCATTTCCCCACAATAAAATGTCTTTGCTTATACAGAGAAATCATAAAACAACCATTGATGGAACCATAAAATGTGTCCTAAACAGCTATTACAACTTATTCTACATCATCAATCAACCTGAGGGGAAGGCATTAAAGAACCTCAATCAATGTGGATTCATTTGTGTTTGTACTCCATGGACAACATGTTTCATTTTGAACAACAAGACAAATGACGAGGCCTGAAAAATAGATTTGAGACTACTTTCCTGAAGAAAAACAGGACCTAAAACCATGGCAACCGAGGCATCTTAGCACTTGTTGTTGGTCAAGCAGAAAGATGAGTGCCATGCTTGACGACGGAGGAGCCTGCATATTTTCTCAATGGGGAGTTCAGCCTGCAATAGGAACCCTGCCAAAAAAAGCATTTACCAAAACAAAGAGGCCAGGAGGAAATAATACTGGTTGAGTCTTGTTTGGCTGTCTATTGGCTTCATTCCAACATGCTGTAGGTATCTATAAGTCTTTTTAAGCCCCCCCCCCCCCCCCCCCCACAAAAAAAGAGGCCCAATGGAGGAGAGAGGATCCTTTACATTTCCGTTTGAATGGGAGGTCTGCCAGTGGCTGAGTTTAAAGTGCAGTTTCCACACATTTGATTTAACTAGTTTGCATTTGATAGGGCAAGGGAGAGGCCTATGACCTGAAGTAATATTTCCTAAATTCTAAACTTTTTCTGCAGCTTATGCAGAGGGCGGGACAAAGCAGTAAGAGCCCCCCCTCACCCATCTAACCACACGTTCTCCTCTTTTCTCTCTCTGTTCCAACCCCCCCACACCCTCTCTTACTCTCTCTCTCCTATCTTTCTCGCGCACTCCTCTTTCTCTCTCACCCCCTCCCTCTCTCTCTTGCCCTCCTCTTGCTCTCTCACCCTCCTCTCTCTCTTTTACCCTCCTCCATTTCTTTCAAGGTCCTCCCTCACCCTCTCTCTCGTCCTCCTCTCTCTTTCTCTCACCCTCCTAACTCTCTCACACATCTTTCTCTCTCACTCGCCCCCATGTCTCTCTCTCACCCTTATCTCTCTCACCCTCACCCTCATCTCTCTCTCTTGCCCTCCTCTCTCTCGCCCTCCCCTCTCTCGCCCACCTCTCTCTCTCTCACCCTCCTCAATTTCTCGCCTCCTCTCTCTCTCGCCCTCCTCTCTCTCTCTGACATTCCTCTCTCTCTCACTCTCCTCTCTCTCTTTTTCTCTCTCACACTCCTCTCTCTCTCTCAACCTCCCCTCTCTTTCTTCCTCCTCTCTCCATCACCCTCCTCTCTCTCTCTCTCTCTCTCGCCCTCCTCTTTAATGCACCCTACTCTCTCTCACCATCCTCTCACTCTCTCTCTCTCTCTCTCTCTCTCTCTCTCTCTCTCACCCACCTCTCTCTCTCTCACCCTCCTCTCTATCTCGCCCTCCTGTCTAACTTGCCCTCCTCTCTCTCCCTCACCCTCCTCACTCTCTCTCCATCCTATCTCTCACCCACCTCTCTCTTCTTCCTCTGTCGCTCTCTCTCAACCTCCACTCTCTTTCTATCTCTCACCCTCCTCACTCTCGCCCGCCTCTCTCTCTCTCTTGCCCACCTCTCTCACTCGCCTTCCTCTCTCTCCCTCACACTCCTCAATCTTTCTCTCTTGCCCTCCTCTCTCTCACCCTCCTCTCACTCTTCTTCCTTTGTCTCTCTCTCACCCCCCCTCTCTCTCTCTCTCTCTCTCTCGCTCTCTCTCTCTCTCTCACCCCCCCTCTCTCTCTCCCTCTCCCTCTCTCTCTCACTCTACGCTCCCTCGCCCGCCTCTCTCTCTCGCGCCCTCCTGTCTCACTCGCTCTCCTCTCTCTCAACTCACCATTCTCTCTCTCTCTCTCTCTCTCTCTCTCTCTCTCTCTCTCTCTCTCTCTCACCCTCCTCTCTCTCGCCCTCATCTCTCTCGCTCGCCTCTGTCTCACTCGCCCTCCTGTCTCACTCGCCCTCCTGTCTCACTCGCCCTCCTGTCTCACTCGCCCTCCTCTCTCTAAACTCACCATTCTCTCGCACTCTTCTTCCTCTGTCACTCTCTGTCTCCCTCCCCTCTCTCTCTCTCACCCTCTCACCATCCTATCTTTCGCCCTCCTCTCTCTCTGGCCCTTCTCTCTCTCTCGCCCTCCCCTCTCTCACGCTCCTCTCTCTCCCTCACCCTCCCCTCTCTCTCTCACGGTCCACTCTCTCTCTCACTCTTCTCTCTCTTTCCCTCCTTCTCTCAAGCCCACCGCTATCTCGCCACCCTCTCTCTCCCTCACCCACCTCTCTCTCTCTCTCTCTCTCTCTCTCTCTCTCTCTTGCCCTCCTCTCTCTGTCACCCTCCTCTCTCTCAACCACCTCTGTCTCTCTCACCTCCCTCTTTCTCTCTCGCCCTTCTCTCTCTCTCACCCACCTCTCACTCTCTTACCCTCCCCTCTCTCTCACCCTCCTGTCTCACTCGCCCTCCTATCTCACCTCACCCTCCTCTCTCTCTCTCTCTCGCCCGCCTTTCCCTCTCTCACCCACCTCTCTCTCTCGCCGTCCTCTCTCTCAAGCCCTCCTATCTCTCACCCACCTCTCCGTCTCTCGCCCTCCAGTCTCTTTCTCGCCCTCATCTCTTTTTCTCGCTCTCCTCCTGCTCTCTCACCCTACTCTCTCTCGCCCTCCTCTCTATCTCTCACCTCCCTCTTTCTCTCTCGCCCTCCTCTCTCTCCAAACCCTCCTCTCTCTTTCTCTCTCACCATCCTCTCTATCTCTCACCTCCCTATTTCTCCCTCGCCCTTCTCTCTCTCTCTCACCCACCTCTCACTCTCTCACCCTCCTCTCTCTCTCTCACCCTCCTGTCTCACTCGCCCTCCTGTCTCTCCTCACCCTCCTCTCTCTCTCTCTCGCCCTCCTCTCTCTCAATCCCTCCTCTCTCTCGCCCACCTCTCCCTCTCTCACCCTCCTCTCTCTCTCGCCCTCCAGTCTCTTTCGCGCCCTCATCTCGATTTCTCGCTCTCCTCTTGCTCTCTCACCCTTCTTTCTCTCTCCCCCTTCTGTCTCTCTCACCCTCCTCTCTCTCTCACTCTCCTATACCTTTCACACCCTCCACTCATTCCCTCGCCCTCCTCTCTCTCTCTTGCCATCCTCTATCTATCTCTCACCCTCCTCTCTCTCTCTAGCCCTCCAGTCTCTCTCTCGCCCTCATCTCACTCCTTCACCCACTTCTCTCTCCATCTTTCCCTCCTCTCTCTCCTTTCCTTCACTCTCTCACTCTTCCCTCTCTCTCCCACCTCTCTCTCTTTTACCCTCCTCTCTTTCTCTTGCCCTCCTCTCTCTTTTCCTTCACTCTCTCACCCATTCCTCTCTCTCCCACCTCTCTCTCTTTCACCCTCATCTCTTTCTCTCGCCCATCTGTCTCACTCGCCCTCCTCTCTCTCTCTCACCCACTACTCACTCTCTCACCCTCCTCTCGCTCTCTCACCCTCCTCTCACTCGCCATCCTCTCTCTCCTCAACCTCCTATCTCTCTGTCTCTCGCCTGCCTGTCTCTCTCTCACCCACCTCTCAGTCTCTCACCCTCCTCTCTCTCTCTCTCTCTCTCACTCTCCTCTCTCTCTCACCCTCCTGTCTCACTCGCCCTCCTGTCTCTCCTCGCCCTTCTCTCTCTCCCTCTCTCTCGCCCTTCTCTCTCTCTCACCCTCCTCTCTCTCTCTCACCCTCCTCTCTCTTTCTCACCCTCCTGTCTCACTCGCCCTGCTCTCTCTCCTCACCCTCCTATCTCTCTGTCTCTCGCATGCATGTCTCTCTCTTGCCCCCTCTCTCTCTCGCCCTCCTCTCTCTCAAGCCATCCTCTCTCTCTCGCTCACCTCTCCTTCTCTCACCACCTCTCTCGTCCTCATCTCTCTTTCTCGCTCTCCTCTTGTTCTCTCACCCTTCTGTCTCGCCCCCCCTCCTCTCTCTCTCACTCTCCTTTATCTTTCTCACCCTCCTCTCTATCTCTCACCTCCCTCCTTCTCTCTCACCCTTTTCTCTCTCTCACCCACCTCTCACTCTCTCACCCTCCTCTCTCTCTTTCACCCTCCTCTCTCTCTTTCACCCTCCCCCCTCTCTCTCTCTCTCTCTCTCTCTCTCACATCCTCCTCTCTAACCATCCTCTCTCCTCCTTACTCTCTCCGTCCTAACTCTCTCTCACCCGCCTTTCTCTCTCTCTCTCGATCTCTCTCGATCTCTCTCGATCTCTCTCTCTCACCCTTCTCTCTATCTCTCACCCTTTTCGCTCTCTCTCGCCCACCTCTCTCTCTCTCTCACCCTCCTCTCTCACTCGCCCTCCTGTCTCTCTTGCACTCCTCTCTCTCCCTCGCCCTCCTCTCTTTCACCTTCCTCTCTATCGCTCACTTCCCACTTTCTCGCTCACCCTTCTCTCTCTCTATCTCTATCTCTCTCACACATCTCTCTCTCTCTCACCTCCCTCTCTCTCCCACCTGTCTCACTTGCCCTCCTCTCTCCCTCACCCTCCTCACTCTCACTCTCTCTCCATCCTATCTCTCACCCACCCCCCTCTCTTCTTCCTCTGTCTCTCTCTCTCTCTCTCAACCTCCAATCTTTTTTTCTCTCTCACCCTCCTCTCTCTCGCCTGCCTCTCTTTCTCTCTTGCCCACCTCACTTTACTCGCCCTCCTCTATCTCCCTCACCCTCCCCTCTTTCACTCTTTCTATCTCGCCCTTCTCTCTCTCTCACCCACCTCTCACTCTCTCACCCTCCTCTCTCTCTCACCCTCCTCTCTCTCACCCTCCTGTCTCACTCGCCCCCCTCTCTCTCTTCACCATCCTCTCTCTCACCCTCCTGTCTCACTCGCCCTCCTCTCTCTCTTCACCCTCCTCTCTCTCTCTTGACCGCATTTCTCTCTCTTGCCCACCTCTCTCTCTCTCTCTCCTCTCTCAAGCCCTCCTCTCTCCTGCCCACCTCTCCCTCTCTCACCCTCCTCTCTCTCTCGCCCTCCAAATCTCTTTCTTGGCCTCATCTCTCTTTCTCGCTCTCCTCCTTCTCTCACCCTACTTCTCTCCCTCCTCTCTCTCCACCCTCTCTCTCTCTCACCCTCCTTTCTCCCCCTCTCTCTCGCTCACCCACCTCTCCCTCTCTCACCCTCCTCTTTCTCTCACCCTCGTGTCTCACTCGCCCTCCTCTCTATCCTCACCCTCCTCTCTCTCTCTCTTTCGCTGCCTATCTCTCTCTTGTCCACCTCTCTCTCTCGCCCTCCTCTCTCTCTCTCCCTCCTCTCTCTCGCCCACCTCTCACTCTCTCACCCTCCTCTCTCTCTCCCCATCACGTCTCACTTGCCCTCCTCTCGCTCTTCACCTTCCTCTCTTTCTCTCTCTCCCGCCTTTCTCTCTCTTGCCCACCTCTCTCTCTCTCGCCCTCCTCTCTCTCAAACCCTCCTCTCTCTCGCCCACCTCTCCCTCTCTCACCCTCCTCTCTCTCTCATCCTCCAGTCTCTTTCTCGCACTCATCTCTTTCTCGCTCTCCTCTTTCTCTCTCACCCTCCCATCTCTCTATCTCACATCCTCCTCTCTCTCCTTCCTCTCCCTCACCCTCCTCTCTCTCTCTCTCACCCTCCTCTCTCTCTCGCCCTCCTTTTTCTCTCGCCCTCCTGTCTCTCTCCCTCACCTTCCTCTCTCTCTCTCTCACCCGCCTCTCTCTCTATCTCGCCCTCCTGTGTCACTCGCCCTTCTCTCTCTCCCTCACCATTCTATCTCTCTCTCCCCCTCCTCTCTCTCACCTTCCTCTCTCTTTCTTCATCCTCTGTCTCTCTCTCCTCCTCCTCTCTCCCTCACCTCTCTCTCTCAACCTCCTCTGTCTCGCCCTCCTGTCTCACTCACTCTCCTCTCTCTCCCTCACCCTCCTCTCTCTCCCTCACCCTCCTCTCTCTCTTTCACCCTCCCCTCTCTCTCTCTCTCTCTCTCTCTCTCTCTCTCTCTCTCTCTCTCTCTCTCACACACATCCTCCTCTCTAACCATCCTCTCTCTCTCTCACCCTCCTTACTCTCTCACCGTCCTAACTCTCTCTCGCCCGCCACTCTCTCTCTCTATATATCTCTCTCTCTTTCTCTCTCTCGATCTCTCTCTCTCACCCTTCTCTCTATCTCTCACCCCCCTCTTTATCTCTCACCCTTTTCGCTCTCTCTCGCCCACCTCTCTCTCTCTCACCCTCCTCTCTCTCTCGCCCTCCTGTCTCTCTCGCACTCCTCTCTCTCCCTCACCTTCCTCTCTCTCGCCCTCCTCTCACCTTCCTCTCTCTTTCTTCTTCCTCTGTCTCTCTTTCTCGCCCTCCTCTCTCTCTCTCTCTCTCTCTCTCTCTTTCACCCTCCCCCCGTCCTAACTCTCACCGTCCTCTCTCTCTCTCTCTCTCTTTCTCTCACCGTCCTCTCTCTCTCTCTTTCTCTCTCTCTGTTATTTTTTTTTACTCTCAAGCCCTCTCTGGTTTTCTGACACACCTCATTAGCCTGATTTAAGAATACCTCATTAACCTTTTAGCAGAAACTCACCTGCAAAGATATTATTGTTATGTTGTTGTTACTATACTGTATATATTGCTTCCCACTGTTGTTTTCTCAAAATCTACACATGGTATCAGTTTGGTTCTGGATGTGCACATACTAATCCATACTGAATTATGGGAGAATCTCAATTGCATACAAAAGGTCAGAGCGGCGGGACCTCTGGCTTTCTCATCCAATGGGTTTTGAGAAGGAAGCAAGGAGATGGAGAGAGGATGCGAGGAGTCTGCATTTTAGATTTTTTGTTTGTGAGCCAAGCTCTTCCCTTTCGCCTCTTTGGTGAGCCACTGTAGATGTTAGTTGGTCAAATGACCCCACGCTAGTGATTAAACCTGTTGGGCACCACCTGGTGGTTCCAGTCTGGTGTGTTGCAGGTTGGGGACCTGAAAAACACCTGTGGATTTCAATATACCTGTAGATGTGAGGCATAGTGTGATTTCCACATGAAATGTGAAATTAGATGAAACTGAAAGAAATATAATGTACATATTCCTAGGTAAAAAACCAATGGAATGTATACAGTACCATTACATGATTCATATGCCACCAGGTTGAAATACTGTTGATTGGTCAAAATTAAACATATCACTTTCAGTATGGGGTCAACCCAGGAAAGGGTTGATTAAAATAGCCGCTATGGTGTGATAAACAATTCATGTCATGTTTGTTTTAAAACTTTGAAAGTTAATAGTTCAGTAATTGTAATGCAAGAAACCTGCTCCTTTGGATAATTTGCTTGGAAAAAGGTCATTACTGGAATTCTCTCAAACAGAGACTTCCTATCATCACCAAGATTGGTGAGTGTGTCTGAGTTTTTTCCATTGTTTTGGGGATCTTGGATTTAAGGACATTTAATGGTGCCGGAGAACAAGGCGTTTTACGTATTCCTACCCGATTGTGTTTTTGTTCGTTTCTTTGCTTTGCTTGTAACTTACTTTTTAACTTATTTTGTTCATAATGTTGCTGCTACCGTCTCTTATGACCCCCCAAAAACTTCAGGACATCAGGAATGCGATTACTCACCACGGACTGGCAGAATCATTTTTTTCCTTTAATGAGTCCGACGAGCCCGACGTGAATGATATACTGCTTTCCCGGGTACAGGCCCAGATCCCCGTCATTTGCGTGAAGAGAAGGTGGAGAAAAAGGGGCCGGAGGGCGAGCTGCCTTCTGAGAATTCATATGCGATTGAATAAACCCGCACTTCCTTCCATTCTGCTAGAAAACATGCAATCTTTGGAAAATTAAATCGATGACCTAAGCGGAAGATTAAACTACCAACGTGACATTCAAAACAGTGACACGAGCCTTCCTAAACTACTTCTATGCTCGCTTCAAGGCAAATGACACTGAAACATGCATGAGAGCACCAGCTGTTCCAGACGACTGTGTGAGCACGCTCTCCGAAGCCGATGTGAGTAAGACTTTTAAACAGGTCAACATTCACAAGGCCGCAGGTCCAAACGAATTAACAGGACATGTACTCTGAGCATGCGCTGACCAACTGGCAAGTGTCTTCACTGACATTTTCAACCTCTCCCTGTACGAGTCTGTAATACCAACATGTTTTAAGCAGACCACCCCAGTCCCTGTGCCTAAGAACACTAAGGTAACCTGCCTAAATGACTGCCGACCTGTACCACTTACGTCTGCAGACATGAAGTGCATTGAAAGACTGGTCATGGCTCACATCAACACCATTATCCCAGAAACCCTAGACCCACTCCAATTTGCATAAAGCCCTAACAGATCTACAGATGATGCAATCTCTATTGCACTCCATACTTCCCTTTCCCACCTGGACAAAAGGAACACCTATGTGAGAATGCTATTCATTGACAACAGCTCAGCGTTCAACACCATAGTGCCCTCAAAGCTCATCAATAAACTAAGGACCCTGGGACTAAACACCTCCCTTTGCAACTGGATCCTGGACTTCCTGACGGGCTGCCCCAAGGTGGTAAGGGTAAGCAACAACACATCCGCCACACTGATCCTCAACACAGGGGCCCCTCAGGGGTGCGCGCTCAGTCCCATCCTGTACTGCCTGTTCACTCATTACTGCACGGCTAGGCACGACTCCAACACCATCATTAAGTTTTCCGATGACACAAAGGTGGTAGGCCTGATCACCGACAACGATGAGACAGCCTATAGGGAGAAGGAGACCTGGCCGTGTGGTGCCAGGACAACAACCTCTCCCTCAACGTGATTAAGACAAAGGAGATGATTGTGGACCACAGGAAAAAGAGGACCGAGCACGCCCCCATTCTTATCGATGGGGCTGTAGTGAAGCAGGTTGAGAGCTTCAAGTTCCTTGGTATCCACATCACCAACAAACTAATATGGTCCAAGCAAACCAAGACAGTTGTGAAGAGGGCACGACAAAACCGATTACTCCCCAGGAGACTGAAAAGATTTGGCATGTGTCCTCAGATCCTCAAAAGGTTTTATAGCTGCACCATCGAGAGCATCCTGACTGGTTGCATCACTGCCTGGTATGGCAACTGCTCGGCCTCCGACCGCAAGGCACTACAGAGGGTAGTGCGTATGGCCCAGTACATCGCTGGGGCCAAGCTTCCTGCCATCCAGGACCTCTATACCAGATTATGTCAGAGGAAGGCCCTAAAAATTGTCACCCTAGCCACCTCCAGCCACCCTACTGTTCTCTCTGCTACCGCAAGGCAAGCGATACTGGAGCACCAAGTCTAGGTCCAAGAGGCTTCTAAACAGTTTCTACCCTCAAGCCATAAGACTCCTGAACATCTAATCAAATGACCACCCAGACTATTTACATTGCCATCCTCTTTTACACCACACCTACTCTCTGTTGTTATCATCTATGCATAGTGACTTTAATAGCTCTAAATATTACCTCAACTAACTGGTGCCCCAGCACATTGACTCTGTACCGGTACCCCACTGTATATTGTCTCGCTATTGTTATTTTACTGCTGCTCTTTAATTACTTGTTACGTTTTTTTGTTCAGGAAAGGACATATTGATTTGTTATGAGGCTAACGAGGAAATCAATGTAAACCTTTTAGGTTTGGTGCAGTAATTAAACTACTGCACAACTAGGCCCATCTGGATTGAAAGGTTTCCATAAGGTTTGCAGTGTCAATAGTACCATCCATGGCCATCTATTGGTGAGTTTGTCAGTGGTCAGTATACTCATGCAGTTGATTCACAACTCTCATAGGCCAAATCCTGACTTGATGTTGGTGTGTAGCACAAACTGTACATCATCAATGCAACAGTTTGACTTCCATGGATCTCAGACCAGTATTTCAGCCATAGTATATCTACAGTGTCTACTGGCAACTTGGAGATGGGCTGAGGTTATCCTGGCAGTATGATGGATTGCTTGTTGTGTAAAGTCGGCTTGTGGAATAGGAGGATTTCAAGTGGTTATGAGATCATAGCTTCACACTAATTATCACAATCACTGATTACATGCACCTTGTGTGTGTGTGTGTGTGTGTGTGTGTGTGTGTGTGTGCGTGTGTGCGTGCGCGTGTGTGTGTGTGTGTGTGTGTGTGTGTGTGTGTGTGTGTGTGTGTGTGTGTGTGTGTGTGTGTGTGTGTGTGTGTGTGTGGTGAACCTCAGGAAATGTTTGGTTTTATTGACCACACTCAGCCAGTTTAGCAAGACTAGTTTTTAAAATAGCAAACACTTCTCAGTGTTTGTGCCACGTGACATAGAATCAACTAAAGTACTTGTTTAGAGATTACTTCATTGAATCCACATAACAATATTTTAAACCTCAATCTTAAAATTCCATCATAATAATAATTTCAACCTCTAAATTAAATAGCAACTATCAGTTTAACATCAACATCCAATGTGTTCAGGTTTTTTTGGGGCGCAGGCAGCGCTACACCTATCCTTCAGTCATTTGACACTGCAGGAGACGCCAGGCATTCAGGACATTCTTTGTCCTGGAGAAAGAGGGGGGGAGACAATACGAGAGGTTCCACTCCGTTCACTTTCAATAAGCGCTCGCCCCCTCTGACTGCCTTGCCCGCACGGAAGGGGCGGAGTCGAGTCAGGGGGCCGGCCAGCCAGCAGTGAGGCGCTGTGAAGTGAGAGGACTAAGAAAGAAAATTCCCCCTCTTCTCTTCCGTGGGATGCCAAAGTATCCCAAGCCTTTTTCTCACAGGAAGAAAAATACTCCCTACCCTCGACCCCAACCCACCACCCCCCCTTCCCCTAAACCTCCTCCTTTCCCTTCCTTCATTGACTGAGATTGACTTTGCCATTATTAATAGTAATAGGGGTAAAACTCTCCACTGTCCTTTGAGTAGTAATTTACTTGCTGTATTGAGATGCCAGTAGTGTCCAAGTATGGTTTAGTTTTGCTTTGTGACTAAGGATGGTTTCAAAGCATCAGGAAGAAACTTGGAGCATATTGTCACACCCTGACCACAGAGAGCTTTTTATTCTCTATGTTGGTTAGGTCGGGGTGTGATTACAGGTGGTTTATCTAGGGGAATTACATGACTATGTTGGCCTGGTATGGTTCCCAATCAGAGGCAGCTGTTTATCGTTGTCTCTGATTGGGGATCATATTTAGGTGGCCATTTCCCCATTGTGCTTTGTGGGATCTTGTCTAGGTATAGTTGCCTGTGAGCACTATTTTGAGCTTCACGTTTCGTTTGTTCGCTTAATTGTTTTTTCCCTTTGAGTTTTCTTTTCCAAAATAAAGGATGGAAACATACCACGCTGCATCTTGGTCCACTCCTTATGACGATCGTGACACATATAAACAAAATGAGCAGTTCTTAATACTATGTTAGTAGTCCAAAATTACTAGATCCTCAACTGGATTATAAACATAGTTAAACATTAAATAATCTCCTGTAAATTGACTTTTTAAAGACATTGTGAAAGCAGTGATCATGAACACTAGTGGTATGTTGAGCTTACTTCTGCGGGGATATCCCTAGCCGCTTCCCCCAGTTGTGGTGCAAAATTAATTGGAAACTGAGGGTCACATTTCTGACATAAATATGAACAGTTCTCTGGGGATTTTGGCATAAACGTTAAGCCTGTGTTTAACACACATGTTCCAAGGCTACAGAGAGGCAGGGATCTCACAAATTACCCAGGGTAAAGTTTAGCCTTGTGATTTATACCTCTTCACATGAGTGTGGCCACATAGTTTCTAAACCCAGAGGTGCAACATCGTAAGACTTCCGGGAACGCTTGAGAAACAGACCAAACTGACCAGGCCGGGGTTTGGGGTTTGGGGTTTGAGAGGTCATTGAGAGAAGTGAAAAATGATTCCTTAGTAGTTCATTTTCTTTAAATCTAAAGGCACAACCTAGATTTGAGCCAATGTTTTATGTAGTTAAAAATGTTAATGCTCCAACCTTGTGAAAGTGACAAACTGACACGTTTTCATTTTCAAAAGTACTTTATATCGAAGGAGTGCCTTTGTTTTGATGGCCTGCAGATGCGCAGTTTGGCGCGAGACAACCGTTACCATGACATCGCCTACAAGCGTGATCGGGGATTTCTATTGGATTTCTATCTTCATACTGTGCTGTGTTTGGTTGGGCTCTTGTTGACCTTGGCAACCGTTTGGCCACTACTCTACCTTTGTATGGCATGGTTGAAATGGCTGTGGAAGCCTTTTGAAGGCATGGTTTAAGGAATCACATGTAGGTAAAAATCTGTGAATACTTAATTACAGATTATATCCTAGATTCATATTCATTAACTTCAAATATTAAAACCAACCTAATTTACAGTGCCTTCGGAAAGTATTCAGACCCCTTGACTTTTTCACAAAAAAACAGATACGGTATTTACATAAGTATTCAGCCCCTTTGAGACTTGGAACAGGTGGATACTGTTTACATTGATCATCCTTTTTATTTATTTATTTTCTGAAAACATATTTGTATTTTTTTGTAGTATTTACACCTTTTTCTCTCCAATTGGTAGTTACAGTCTTCTCCCATCGCCGCAACTCCTGTATGGACTCGGGAGAGGTGAAGGTCAAGTGCCATGCTTCCTCGGAAACACGACCCTGCCAAGCCGCACTGCTTCTTGACAAACTGATCGCTTAACCCGGAAGCCAGCCTCACTAATGTGTATGAGGAAACACAGTACAACTGGCCACTGTGTCAGCATGCATGTGCCCGGCCCGCTACAGGACTCGCTAGAGCGCAATGGAACAAGGACATCCCGGCCGGCCAAACCCTCCCCTAACCCGGACGACGCTGGGACAAACCCTCCCCTAACCCGGACGACGCTGGGCCAATTGTGCGTCGACTCATAGGTCTCCCGGTCATGGCTGGCTGCAACACACTGGCTGCTGATGCCTCAAGCACTTTGATGTAGTGCCTTAGAATGCTGCACCACTCTGGAAGCCCTCCATCGATCATCCTTGAGGTGTTGATGTGGTAAATTCAATTGATTGGACATGATTTGAAAGGCAGACACCTGTCAAAAGATACAGTGGTGTAGAGTACTTCAGTCAAAATACTTTAAAGTGCTACTGAAGTAGTTTTTTGGGGTATCTGTACTTGACTTTACTATTTATATTTTTGACAACTTTTACTTCACTACATTCCTAAAGAAAATAATATACTTTTACTCCATATATTTTCCCTAACACCCAAAAGTACTCATTACATTTTGGATGCTTAGCAGGACAGAAAAATGGTCCAAGTCACACACTTATCAAGAGAAAATCCCTGGTCATCCATACTGCCTCTGATCTGGCGGACTCACTAATGTTTATTTTTCATTTTTTTATTTTGTAATTATTCTCTTATTTCTTTTGTATTTAAAACAAATATATACAGTACCAGTCAAAATAGATTTTCTTTATTTTTACTATTTTCTAGAATAATATTGAAGAGATCAAAACTATGAAATGACACATGGAATCATGTGTGGCAAAATCTTGGCAAAATCTTGGCAAAATCTTGACATAAAAAGTGTTAAACAAATCAAAATATGTTTTATATTTGAGATTCTTCAAATAGCCACCCTTTTCCTTGATGACAGATTTGCAAAATCTTGGCATTCTCTCAACCAGCTTCTCCTGGAATGCTTTTCCAACTGTCTTGAAGGAGTTCCCACTTGTTGGCTGCTTTTACTTCACTCTGCGGTCTGACTCATCCCAAACCATCTCAATTGGGTTGAGGTCGGGCGATTGTGGAGGCCTGGTCATCTGATGCAGCACTCCATCACTCTCCTTCTTGGTCGAATAGCCCTTACAAAGTCTGGAGGTGTGTTGGGTCCTTGTCCTGTTGACAAACTAAGCCCAAACCAGATGGGATGGCGTATCGCTGCAGAATGCTGTGGTAACCATGCTGGTTAAGTGTGCCTTCACCATAACACCTCCTCCATGCTTTACGGTGGGAAATACATATGCGGGGATCATCCATTCACCCACACCGCGTCTGACAAAGACTCCATACCAAAGGACAAATTTCCACCGGTCTAATGTCCACTGCTCATGTTTCTTGGTCCAAGCAAGTCTCTTCTTCTTGTTGGTGTCTTTTAGTAGTGGTTTCTTTGCAGCAATTCGACGAGGAAGCCTGATTCACAGTCTCCTCTGAACAGTTGATGTTGATGTGTCTATTACTTGAACTCTGTGAAACATTTATTTGGTCTGCAATTTCTGAGGCTGGTAACTATAATGAACTTATCCTCTGCAGCAGAGGTAACTCTGGGTCTTCCATTCCTGTGGCGGTCCTCATGAGAGCCAGTTTCATCATAACACTTGATGGTTTTTGCAACTGCACTTGAAGAAACTTTCAAAGTTATTGAAATGTTCCGTATTGACTAACCTTCATATCTTAAAGTAATGATGGACTGTCGTTTCTCTTTGCTTATTTCAGCTGTTCTTACCAAAATATTGACTTGGTCTTTTACCAAATAGGGCTATCTTCTGTATACAGCCCCTACCTTGCCACAACACAACTGATTGGCTCAAACGCATTAAGAAGGAAAGAAATTGCACAAATGAACTTTTAACAAGGCACATCTGTTAATTGAAATGCATTCCAGGTGACTACCTCATGAAACTGGCTGAGTGCTGGTTGAGAGAATGCAAAGAGTGTACAAAGATACATATTAAACACTGTTTTGGTAACTACATGATTCCAAATGGGTTATTTCATAGTTTTGATGTCTTCACTGTTATTCTACAATGTAGAAAATAGTACAAATAAAGAAAAACCCTTGAATGAGTAGGTGTTCCAAAACTTTTGACTGGTAGTGTATATTTATTTTTAAGGGGTGCTTGCTTTTTAATTTATGTCTGAGTGTTGGAGAGTACCCCTGGCTATCTGTAAATTTAAAATACAAGAAAATTGTGCTGCTTGCTTAATATAAGACATTTGAAATGATTTATACTTTTACTTATGATACTTATGTATATTTTAGCAATTACATTTACTTTTGATACTTGAGTACATTTAAAACCAAATACTTTTAGACTTTTACTCAAGTAGTATTTTACTGGGTGACTTTCACTTTTACTTTAGTCATTTTCTATTAAGGTATCTTTACTTTTACTACAGTATAGTACTTTGAGTACTTTTTCCACCACCTGTCTATATAAGGTCCCACAGTTGACAGTGCATGTCCAAGCAAAAACCAAGCCATGAGGTCGAAGGAATTGTCCACAGAGCTCCGAGACACGATTGTGTCAAGGCACAGATCTGGGGAAGGGTAACAAAACATTTCTGCAGCATTGAAGGTCCCCAAGAACACAGTGGCCTCCATCATTCTTAAATTTAAGATGTTTGGAACAACTAAGACTCTTTCTAGAGCTGGACGGCCGGCCAAACTGAGCAATCGGGAGAGAAGGGCCTTGGTCACAGAGGTGACCAAGAAATTGATGGTCACTCTGACAGAACTCTAGAGTTCCTCTGTGGAGATGGGAGAACCTTCCAGCAGGACAACCATCTCTGCAACACTTCACCAATCAGGTCTTTATGGTATTGGCCAGATGGAAGCCACTCCTCAGTAAAAGGCACATGACAGCCCGCTTGGAGTTTTCCAAAAGGCACCTAAGACTCTCGGAACATGAAACCAAGATTTAAACCAAGATTGAACTCTTTGGCCTGGATGCCAAGCATCACGTCTGGAGGAAACCTTCCATACGGTTAACCATGGTGGTGTCTGCATCAGGCTGTGGGGATGTTTCTCACCAGCAGGGACTGGGAGACTAGTCAGGATCAAGGCAAAGATGAACGTAGGAAAGTATAGAAAGATTATTGATGAAAGCCTGCTCCAGAGATCTCAGGACCTCAAAATAGGGCTAAGGTTCACCTTCCATCAGGACAACGACCTTAAGCACACAGCCAAGACAACGCAGGAGTGGCTTCAGGACAAGTCTTTGAATGTCCTTGAGTGGCCCAGCCAGAGCCTGGACTTGAACCCGATCTCTCTGGAGAGACCTGAAAATAGCTGTGCAGAAACGCTTCCCATCCACCTGACAGAGCTTGAGAGGATCTGCAGAGAAGAATGTGAGAAACTCCCCAAATACAGGTGTGCCAAGCTTGTAGCGTCATACCCAAGAAGAATCGATGCTGTAATCGCTGCCAAAGGGGCTTCAACAAAGTACCGAGTAAAGGGGTCTGAATAGTTATGGAAATGTGATATTGTCTTTCTTTGTCATTATGGGGTATTGTGTGTAGATTGTTAACGAACACATATTTTTGAATAATGCTGTAATGTAACAAAATGTGGAAAAAGTAAAGGGGTCTGAATACTTTCCGATAGGACTCTATAAAATGTTTGAGGTCATATTTCACCCATCTATAAATTGACAAAATATAGTAAATACCTTTTTGATTCGCTAGCATACATCTAAAGTAGCTTCAGTGCTTATGTGCTACTGCACATTGGCTAACCGGGCTATCTGCATTGTGTCCCGCCACCCAAACCCGCCAACCCCTCTTTACGCTACTGCTACTCTCTGTTCATCATATATGCATAGTCACTTTAACCATATCTACATGTACATACTACCTCAATCAGCCTGACTAACCGGTGTCTGTATGTAGCCTCGCTACTTTTATTGCCTCTCTACTGTATATAACCTGTCTTTTTACTGTTGTTTTATTTCTTTACTTACCTATTGTTCACCTAATACATTTTTTTGCACTATTGGTTAGAGCCTGTAAGTAAGCATTTCACTGTACAGTCTACACCTGTTGTATTCGGCGCACGTGACAAATAAACTATGATTTGATTTGATTTGATTTAATCTCTACACTTTTTTCTTTTTTGGGGGGGATAAATAAGCTTTAATATTGCTGATAAATTGTAGGTTCTATCAATCAATTCTATCGATGTTCACTCACAGCGGCCATATGAGTTCATAGACTTGATGCCAAGGTATTGGGACACCATTCATTCTGATTTGAACTCCAACCCTCCGATGTCCACAGATTAACCCATCTTTCCCAGTATAATGCCATTTTGCTATTTCATTTTACCATACATCCCTCCATTTTACTATGATGTCCTGCAAGGGTTCTGAACCTCCCTATTTGTAACATTTCTACCGATATTGCCCTAAAAAGAAATACTTTATCCAAGAGTATAATGATATTTCCCATTGGCTGATGGTGGTTTTTCAGATTCCCTAACAATACCGTTTGCAGGTCCAGCAGAACCCTGATATTATGACAACGTATTGGACCTGACTTCAAAAGTGATCCACCGATGAACAGTACCAGAAGAGTTGTTCTATTGATTCTGATTCCTCATGGCACAGTCTACAAAAGTCTGACTGTTCCATGCCCCATATATTGAGCATTCTTTTTGTAGTGAGTAGATTATATAATAGCTTAAATTGAAGTGAACGGATGGATGTATCAATTGCTTTACATATGAGTTCATAGACTCAATGCCAAGGTATTAGGACATCATTCAACTGACTTGAATTTTATAAGGTTTTGCTATCAAACCTTTTGACTTGAAGTGCAACTGATACTTGTTTATTTATACTAACCATTTTCAACCATTTAGACTCACATTTTGTTATTTATTCTTAAAGTAATTGTCTCTTAAAGAATTTTGTGGCAGAGCCGCAATGAGTTTGGTTATAATTTTGCATTGAGCATACCCCTCCATACACTGTTAGTTGCTTGTGTGACATAATTGTACTGTTCTTGTTTACATTGTCCTTCATACATATTCTCTCTGCACTTTATAAGCATTAGGTCAAGTGTTCCATTTCCAGAGAGTGACTTTGTATGCTCCAGGTCTAGGGTGAACAGCATGTGTGGGAGAGAGGACTCTACATTCCCACATGCTCTTGGATAATAACAATGTGGGAGACCAGGGCTGCCTGCGTTCTGAAACAGTTTATTAGGGGGAAGTCTGCAATTACATATTTCTGGGTTAACATGAACTACCACTGTATCGTGTGGGCCTTGAAAATACAGGTTATTGCCTTCCATTGAGAACTCGGTCCAGGACACCAATGAATGACAAAATGGTGTATGGAGCGTTTTCTCTCATTTGTAAACATGCATGCTCTTTCTTAATTGAAAAGGCCTAAGACTATAAGCGAGAATTAAACATGCCCTGAATGAAAAACTGAACTAGTACATTGCAACAGATCTGAGATGGAATGGCTTGCCTGGAGGGAGGGAATTGGGAAGAGCCAGTAATGATGGGAGATTTGAATTCTGTTTATGTTGACCTCTGTAAACAGGAAGTGACCCCTTGTTTATGATATGTCATCTGGCTGAACATACCATTAGACCACACACACACACACACACACACACACACACACACACACACACACACACACACACACACACACACACACACACACACACACACACACACACACACACACACACACACACTATTTTTGTACCTTCCCATTCTTCCCTGAGGTGCTTTTAGAGGCTTGACGGCACAGATTCATGGGACATTTGGTGTCACCACGTCCTGCATTACCATCAAGAGAGCAGGAAACAGAGAAAACCATCTAGTGGTAATAGTTAGCAAATGTGTCTCTCTCCATGTGCCCATCTGAGGGCAATTTTCAACCTAGGCAGCCATGATGGATCTCTGCCTTTCAGGTGTAATTATTTTGAGAGATTGAGCGGTTAAGCTCTCGTAAACATCACAGAGGACTAATGAATGTTTACGTTCCCTTCCTGTCTCTCTGGCTCTATAGGGCACACTCGACCAGAACATTCACCTTTTGTTGTGTTTGTAGATGTCAAATTCCTCATGGGAAATTCCATCTAAAAAGTACCCATGAGCACCAACGTGAAGTTCATAGGATGTCAAATTGGGTATCAAATGAAAGCCAAGAGTCCATAGTTTTTAGAAATGAAGGGATATATACTCTTTTCAACCATTTTCCAACCTAAAAATTTGAAATAAGCCAAGGCTTTGATTTCTGGGCAAACAGATGGAAAAGTTTTTTTTGACAACATCTGCCAGAAAAGGTATTTAGAAATTCATCAAAACACCATGTGGAAGTAAAGACCCCTGCCAACTATTATCAACACTTAAATATAGTTTTGAAGAAATGATTTGCCTTCTGTAATTTTAAGAAACATTGCCTGGTTTCTTGTAATTCTATTACCAAAAATCCAAATATCTTTAAGATATCTTCTAATTTCTCTCCATCATAAGGATAGAGGACAATGAAAGGCCACAGTTTTTACTATTATCGAGTTTGTTTATTAAATGATTCAAACTCATTATGTTAGTGAATTGGCTACAATGGGACAGCATAGTAGTCACAAACCACAGTTGGGTCACCTGCTACTGTTATGTTCAGCTGATACCTATCATTGTTTCTCTTTCTGTCATCTGGAGGTCAAAGCAAAATTGTGAAACAGTCTGGACAACCCCTCCCTCTCCCTTTTCTTCTCTCTCTCTGCCGTTCTCTCTCTCTCCAGTTAATGCCACCTCTGCTGGCTCTTCCTGACACCTACCATCTGCCCCCTTTCCATTTACTGTAACCAGCATACTCACCCACTGACCACCGGACGTCCATGGACGTTGAAATTTGGTTAGTCCGCTCTGGCTGGACCAAATCTGAACCAATCATAGACGTCTGTTTCACATGTTAAGATAGTACAGAAAAGTAGAGTACAGTAGAGCACACTAGAGAAGAGTACTGTATTGTACTGTACTGCATTATACTCTACTGTACCGTGCTGTGACGTCCAAACTTGTTAAACATAGACATCTATGATTGTTTCATGTTTGGTCTGGTCCGGACCAACCAAATGTGGTCTTGTTTTTGGGGGCGGAGCCCATTACAATAATGCCCAGTGTATAGAATAAAACCCACATATGCAAAATGAGGATATTCCATATTACTACATTTGTGTACCTATTTCAGGATACATCACCATGAAGAGAATGACATTCATATAAATAATTATGCATTTCTGTACAGCACAGATCAGGGACCCATGATGTAATTCTGTTACCAAATCCACTTCAACTACTGTAGTTGAATAACCAGAATAACGTTTTTATCAGAGTCAAGGTGCCATGTCACAGTTGACACCCCATTCTTTCTGCAGATATCTTTGGAATCTTAATTCATGCATAGAGTTGGTTTGTTAAACTTTGAAATCAATGGATTGGCATATGTTTGGCATACATTTTAAAGTGAAAAATATGAGTCAAAGCATAATTCCGTTATCGTGGAATTGCCCTCATTTTGTTGCTTTGGCGTATGTTTCTTTATTTATTGGGGGACTGCCACAGTAGCCAATTGAATACAATTGGCTACTATGTATGCACAAATACAACAATCCAAGCAGTATACACTAGTCAGCAACCCTAAATAGAATACCTCACTCTCTCCATGGGCTCTAGGTTGTATGTGAATCCAGCCTGCATGACAAGATAGCAACCCCCCCCCCCCCCCACCCACCAATGGCTGCCCTGTGTGTATCCATTCACCCTGAACACTGAGCATCACGAAGTTAGACTCGCTGTTACTTCCTTCTGGAGTTTCTCTCATTCAACCTGACATAATACAATCCATGAAAGCTTTCATTGGGCCGATGTTATCTATCCCAAGAGGTAATTGGCCTTGATGGCTTCCAAAACTGGAAGAGGATGTTAGATAAATGTGATATTCTTTCTCCCTCCGCCTCCGCAGTTTTATTGGCGGGGAAGCCAGCAGCAGGTATGTGGCAGGGCAAATAGACGTGCGATGACGGCCTAATGAGCCTGGCGTGCAGGACAGGGCTTTGGTCTCCTCCAGACGTCCTCACAGGCTCTTAGGAAGGCCTGTCTCAGCACGTGAAACGTACAATAACCCAAATGTATAACAAAGACCCTACGCCAGTCAAAATGTCACTCTTTAATGAGGAGAGTGACAATGGGTTGGTGTAACTGATTATTGTGTGGTAGCATGGCTGAGCAAAGTGTTCACAATGTTTTTGTGGATAAACTTGTATGATTTGTTTGTTTTAAAGACGCAGTCTGTGGTTTCATTTCTGGTAGTAGTCATTGATTGTGCAGAAGTAAGGGGGAGGGATCTTTTTGAGTGTACTGTGCACCGATTGGCTCACATGAAGCAACGTTTGTTTTAGTGTATGTGTTTTTGTTTGAGACTTGACTGTTTACGCAATTCATTGCACAGCCACAGGGGACAAAATATATGATGGATATACCTTCAAACATACGTTTTATGGTGATACGGTTATTCATTTACTTGGCAAGTAATGTGCTCTATCATATTGTTATCCTGGCAGACACAAGATGAAAGAAGTCCATGTCCACAGGTGAAGGGACCACCCACATTAGGTCTTAAACAGAGGCAATGTGTTTATGCACATCTTCATGGTTGCTCATGTTGCATTGATGGCAGAGGGATGTGAAATCATTCCAAATCTGACTTTACCATGTTAGATGATGTCCTAACATGGATACCGTAATAGAAAAGTCTGCCATACAACAGCCTTTACCAGCTGGCTTCTTGGAAATACTCCTGCCGCTGTATTACCTCTGCAACAATAAGAAAGCCCTATAGAATGGCTACTAGAATAAGCTTAGCCCTTTGTCGTTCTGCATAATTGCTGCTTCCAACCACCTGAGTCCATCACAGTGGATCAAGGGCTCTCCATTAATAAGTCACCTCAGCGGTATTTAGGGGCAGCCTGGGATTTAAAACTTCCTCTTTGCTCTGTGGAATTGCTGGATACTTTTGGAGCTCCTTTTGTATGACTTATGTGCCTCCGGAGGATTAGAAGTTGTCAAAAGCCATTTAAATGACAATTTTGCAGTTCCAAGCAGACGCTGGAAGGACAATGCACATGCACAGCAGCAAAAACACTAACAAGTACTTAGCTCCCTAGAATGATAAAGCGGCCATATTCCAAAGCAGATCCATGAATAAATGCACAAAACACTCTATTAGAGGGATGTGTCTGAACTTGAGCTGAAGGAATGTTTTGGATTCAAAAGGTGTGTGTGTGTGTGTGTGTGTGTGTGTGTGTGTGTGTGTGTGTGTGTGTGTGTGTGTGTGTGTGTGTGTGTGTGTGTGTGTGTGTGTGTGTGTGTGTGTGTGTGTGTGTGTGTGTGTGTGTGTGTGTGTGTGTGTGTGTGTGTGTGTGTGTGTGTGTGTGTGTGTGTGTGTGTGTGTGTGTGTGTGTGTGTGTGTGTGTGTGTGTGTGTGTGTGTGTGTGTGTACTCTGATGTGACAACTACTGAATAGGCTAGATAACAGTGACCCCGGGTCAAGATTATGGGGAAAAGGCCTCAATAAAATGTATGCAACATTTACATCTTGATTAATGAGGATACACCATAAGATTGACTAACTCTTGTCAACTGAAAGAATGGGAATAGTTGACTGCAACTTCCCCTTAACGTGAGTTAGTAAAACTTGATATAGTGAGTTGGATTATTATACAAAATACCCATTCAGCATTAAAGTATATAAGTCTATACCATCGCACGGCTGTGTGTCTTCAGTAGTTCATTTATGCATATCTGTTTTTACCACACGAGCGTGTTTGTGTTTCACAAGACGGTGTTTGTGTGCGTGAACGTACATGTGGCCATAAAGTCTTTACATATGAACCGCTGGAGATGAACATAAAGCTCGTCAGGCTTTATGGGATAGATGGGAAAATAGATCTAAAGGCTGCGAGGGGAATGCAAACATTAGTCGTCTAATCCAAACGTTGCTGTGTCCTGTGGGATGCTAAGTCAAGCAGGAAGTGTTGGGCTCCTTTAAAATACTTCCCAGGCTCCCTCTGGGTGGAAACGGGCAATAAATAGCAGGGTATCTCTTGGCCACATTCCAGCTACCGGGCCTGGCAAAGAAATTACTAATTTCATTGGAGAGAGAAAGGGATAAGAGGATTTTTGTGTCTGTTATTATCAGTCAGCCAAGGGAAACCACACTGGCAGGCCAAGAGAGAAGGGGGGGGGGGGGGACTGCCACTCGGACAATTGGAGAAGCCAGAGAGCTCTTATTATTTATACGGCTGCTGGTTTGCTTTTAAAGATGCAGTGGCCATTATTTTTATGCTCTTCTAAAGTATGTTACGTATCTTTTCAAGGAGCTGACCTTTCCCCCTTCCCCTGCCGTAAACCAACGCCAACAGAGGGTGTCATACGTTTACACCTGAGTGATACATTTTCCACATATATTTCCTAGTTTAACTGAGTTATGGAATCTTGAAAGGAATCAGGAGTAGGCAACACATGGAGCCAGAGCTTTTGCTCCAGAAGGGATGAGAACGATGTTATGATAATATAACAAAGTAAAAGTTAAGCCTTCCGAAGTAAACAAATAGTAATCGTGAATTGCAGATCCTCCTGTTGCACCATATGATCATATGTGCTTATGAAAAGCCTTATATGCATTATAATGTATTATACCTGTTGGCTTCAAATAAACCGCTACCGAGTTCTCTTGTAGGGTATTTAGCAGGCCTATAATTTCCCCCAGAGCAGAATGATCTGCTTCCATTCAGTCTGAGAGGAAAGGCGGGAGTGTGATATCGCAGACCTTTGTTCCGTGTGTGTGGAAAATCACACACTGTCAACATCAGAGAGGAAAGCTAATATTTACCACATACAACCGGCTTTAATATTAGCCAGGGGTGCCGGGTGCAGGAGAACAGAGGCCTCGCTTTGGGGCTACAACTTCTACCGTCTCTCCCCCGTCTTTTAATCATTTTCTGAATTAAAGATGTGCCATTTTGTGTTTCTTGGTCTTTTCTATAAACCAAGCCAGGCCAGGCAGAGCAGCTAAGAAACATGCCTGTAATTGTAAAACACCACAGCTCTTGCAGATTGAATCGTGTTTCATAAATGGATAACTACCAGGGTAACTGCTGTCCCACATTTTAATGTTAGTAACAAAGTCCTCCAAATATGTTTTGAAACCAACAAGCTTTTTAAAGTTACAAATAACTTATGAAAACCTTCCACTGGAGCTTTCGGGAGATTTCTGTCTCGTTGTAAAGACCCAACAGGAAATGATCCTGCTTTGGTATTTCCATCAGTTGGAGTCTGACCTGTCATGTGTATCTAAGACATGCTGGCTATGTCGCTGTCTCAGAACACAATCCAGACAAGTTCTTGTCCAAGCATCTTGGCTATAATACTGCATGAAATTGTCGAAGGATACCAAATGACTTGAGCCTAGGGGCTGGCTGGGACCCACGTCAATATCATATTTACCCTGATGGCCAGGTGGCTTGATACTTTCAATGGAATATCCTGCAACGCCATAGCTACAGGGCAGGCATATCTCGTGCAGATATACATTTCTCCCCTTGCTGTGCACCCGTCTCCTCTCTTTCAGTCTTGTTTTTGGCATTCCTCTTGTCTGAACGGACTGCAGTCTGCTCCCACTTGCACACCTGTCACTGTGAAACAGCTGTGGACAGCACAACATCATTAGGGCAGCTGAAAGAGAAGGAAAGGCCTGCATAGCCCATTCTCTACTGTTTACTTTCTCCCAGAGTTCAACTCCAGGGCATCTGTAGAATGGAGAAACGTCTCCGATAGAGACGTGCAGCAAAACTCCTATAGTGTCGGATATGTAATACAATCATAACGCAAAGCTGAGGAAGAGTAGGGTGTTGAGAGAATGTCATACGTCAAGATAAATGTGTAATTTTAGACTGCTCCATTCCCCACAGCTGTATTGCAGGACCATGACCCCTTTATGATTAATATATTCCGAAACTGGCTACTGCCATCCGTACCATTTGTGATTTGGATAACGCATGGATAATGATGGTATATTCCAGTAATGATCAGTTGAAGGTGTGACATTAGATAACTGTTTCAGTACACTTTTGACAAGGTTCGCTAGTTAATAGTTCACTATACTAGTTTCACTACATTCAACCTAGAAGTGTTGTTGACAGAGACATGTATGACTATTTGAAAAATACACCTTATCCAACAAACCCCTTTAGCCAGTCTAGAGGGCAACAAAAAGGAAGTGTTTGAATTGATTGGTCCTGACACCCGCCGTAGCTGACTTTTGGCAATGGTCTGTTGTACTGAGGTATGGGAGAGATTTGACCCTGGGCACCAAAGGCCAGCATGTAGATGAGACGCCCTAGTCAGAGAAAATCAATCCTTCACCACGTACACAGGAAGGAAGCCAGGAGGGGAGATAGTATACGGCTGTTAATGACATGTCTCTGTGCCTCAGTGAGAGGGGAAGTAACAGGATATTTAAACTGAGATAAGAGTGTGTGCCAAAGGGGCTGGGACACAACCCATGGCAACCGGGCATTTCGGATATGGAAAGATAAATAGTTACAGTTGCTAGTGGTGGAGGTTGTAATGGTGGACGCAGGTCCATGTCTCTTGTCCCCCTCACCTGTCAGTTCTCACGCCACATCTTTGCCACCCAAAGCTTTGGACCAATTGTCAAACAACCTCTTGTCATATGACAGGTGGCTTGGCGAATCACATATCGCCTCGGAGGTCATACAGAGGTCATAGAAGATGCTAGGTTCCCACTCAGACTGAATCATTAGGAGCTCTCCAGTGTTTGGGCTGCAATAGCAGATCAAATTCCCTCTCTGAAGCTTCCCACCCAAAAAATGGGTTTGTAACTGGAGCTGCATAGTGTTGTAGACATGGTTAAAAGCTTGTAACTTATAACATTAAGAGTACGTAAAAAAATTACTGCTCATAGCTTCATATTTAAAAAACTCTCCAATGCGTACTTTGACATAGGAAATGCATAGTGTATACAGGCTATAAGTAAACATAATGACGTGTTTACACTTCTGTGTTTTGTGTTGGCCATTAAATCATTAGCCTATCAGGGGAGAAAGGAAATGCCTCAAAGAAAAAGCACTCAATCAATGCAAGTCTGAGCAAGGGGCCAGAGAAGGAGAGAAGGAGGAAGAAGTGAAGAGTCTGACATGAACCCAGGTCTCTCCCCACCCCACCCCCCAGCTCCAATCATTGGCAGGACCACAGTCATAACCTCGGCAGGCCCCTGGGATCGGGTGATGCTCTGCAAAAGGATTAGCAGCAACTGGATCCCTTAGGCATGGGGACAGGAATTTTCAATACAATGATCTAGGGTGTGGTGCTCGAGGAATGTATCCTGAATGGAGGGGAGCACACCGAAGCAAGGGTGGGAGTTTCAGCTCTGTACCTCCCCCTCCTTCCCCATCTACTTCTCTCCCCTCTTACGCAGTCACGCTCAGACATGTTCCCAAAAAAACACCTCCTCCCCTGCACTACTCTATCCTGCAGTGCACAGTGCACAGTTCATCCAAGGTACTGTCAAAAGTCATCCCTGTACTACCACTCCAGATTACCCAGTGGTCCAAATGCATATCCTATCAGCCTATTAAAAGTTGTTTTTATCTCAAGATCAAATCCTTTCTGGGTAACAAGTAAGTACCTTTTTTAATAAAAAATAAATAAAAAGCTTCTTAGCAAAGAGCAATTTCTCAATCAAGAATTTTGCTAGGACTTTCTGGGAATGGTCTGAGTGGAGAGGGGAAAACGAGCTGTTATTGGCAGAGAGTTTTGGAACTCTCTTTCTTATTGCTCTATTAACTAACTTGAAACAGGCTGAAATTTCAGAATCTTAAAGCTCAGACACACTGGTAGGATCCTCAAACGTTTGCTTGCCGACGGTACTTAGCACCTCTGAACAGTGTCGGCAGTCAATCTCAATTGTGTTCACACAGCAAAGACTTTGAAGTCGTCAGCCACTTAAAATACTCCAAATCAGAAGGTGACAGTAGCGTTGTTTGGCAATGCATGTCCGTGTGTGTTGCTTATGGTCTAGATTCCAATGTTGGCTAGCTAGTTGTGCTAATGTTGCTATTTTGTGGAAAGCCCTTGTTGATACTAGCAAGATGGCCTAGATAACTACCTAGCAAGATGAGGAAGAAATCGTTTAATACACTCTCCATAATCCCATACTGCCAGTGTAACCGATGTGAAATGGCTAGCTAGTTAGCGGGGGGCACGCTAATAGCGTTTCAATCAGTGACGTTACTCACTCTGAGACCTTGAAGTAGTTGTTCCCCCAACAGGGCTGTGGCTTTTGTGGAGGGAAGGGAAACAATGCTTCGTGGGTGTCAGTTGTTCGATGTGTGCCGAGAGTCCTTGGTTCGAGCCCAGGTAGGGGCGAGGAGAGGGACGGAAGCTATACAGGTTCACCAGCCATAGCCAAATGTTTAAATATCTAGCTAATGTTAGCATATTCACTAGTTAGCACAACATAGCTAGCTAAGGACACTGCACTAACTCGGCAGCTAATACAAGCAGTGGTTTCACAGAACCTAGCTAATCCATTGTGATTTAATTATAATGTCAATACTAGCTACAGTGGTTGGCTAGTTTGGAGGAAGTATTTATTGTTGTGTGCATTGCATCTGTGCACTTAGCTAGCTACCATCCATCCCATAGCCTACATTGCATGTGAAGTGCGACTGGCTCATCAGTGGAGGTACTGTATGGAGAAAATGCCTTGTTTAAAAAAAAAAAGTCGTCACTCCTGTTGGCTCCCCCATGGGCGGTTCGGGCTCTCTGATTGGGACAAAGTCAAGTTGTTGGCCACTGACGAGAATTGCGAAACTAGGTTTGTCGATACTGGGTCGGAAGTCTATTGGCAGTGAGATTCTCAGTGTGTTTCATGCTTTACACCAATAGGGCATTATTATTTTCACAGTATTATTCAAACCTCATAGTGTCGAAATTATATATACGTAAAACACAGGAAATTTCAAGTTTTTGAATACACTGGGACGCAGGCTCCCGAGTGGTGCAGTGGTCTAAAGCACTGCATCTCAGTGCAAGAGGCATCACTGCAGTCTCTGGTTCAAATCCAGGCTGCATCACATCTAGCCATGATTGGGAGCCCATAGGGTGATGCACAATTGTTCAGCTGGGGTAGGGCAGCATTGTAAATAAGATTTTGTTCTTAACTAACTTGCCCAGTTAAATAAAGGTTACATTTAAAATAAATGTTTTGGATAATTACATCTGTTGGTCAGGAGTCATGAACAACATGCAAAAATGCTACAATGTTAGAATTTGTGTACGTTTGAATTACCATAATCTACTAGATGTTGACTCAATGGCAAGTAACCAAATCAAAGATTATGATGGGAAATCACCATGGTGTTTTGATAGTGCTGCAACAGTGCTACTGAACTTATTACTGTGACCACTTGTTCATCTATTTCAGAAAAAATTTGCTTTTACAATCTTGACTAATCATAATGAAAAATAATTTTCAGGTTTGCAACAATCTTAATTCCCTTTGCTTCCCGCGTTAAAATAAAAAATGATACTCTTGAGTAATGTAAACCCATTATTGCAGTGTTTTCTCACAGACTGATGCTTCAGGGAAGTGTGGCCGAGAGGTCTTTCTGATTGCAGGTCACGATTCGGAGGAAAACCCATGGGGCACTGCTCTGGAATTACCTCCACAATTGCAACGTGAAAGCCATTCTTAGTGGCAACAAAGAGGCCTCTGTTTAGGCCTGGAGAAATACAATCTGCTGCCACTGCCCAAAACAACTTTTTTTCTCAGTGGGCTGATTACGCCAATGGGGTGGGGTGGGCGAAGAATAACCCACAGTACCACATCCCACAGCACCATTGACATTTGTTCCAGGGTGTCCTCTTACATTCGCTGACAGTCACCAGGGCCCAGTTTTTCAAAAGTTATCTATCCGGATTTCGACTATCGGATAGGATTAAATGCATAGAAATAGAATGAATAGAATGGGAGTCGCCGTTCAAGTCAATGATTCGTCTGTTCTATTCAATACATTTAATCTTATCCGATAGGCAAGGTCCAGATAGACTTTTTCAAACTGGGCTCAGATCAAGAGGGTGGCATTCTGGAATTACGGATCCCCCCCATTTAACATGGAAAAATGTATATTTTTGAAAACATCACTGTACTTTGTCTAAGAAAACATGCTCCACGTTTTTTGTTTACCATTTTGTTTTTTGGAATACAAGAATGAAATACATACTCTCAAAACAGGGCGTGCTCAGTCTAAGACAGTAAAAGCTCAATTTATATTACGTCACCAGACCCTTTTAATCCAATTAGTAATCCCCAACCTAATTTTCAAAGCCATAATGTGAGAGAGCGTGCTCCTAATCTCAGAGGAATCCGTGAAGAGACAGCAAAACGTATCCCTCCTTCCCCTCCTCATAACGTTCAGAGAGCAACAGCTGTCCTAGAGGGGCTTGAGAAATCACAGCAACTGGAGAGGCATTTTATTTCCACGATGTAGGGTGAAGTGTAATGGCTTTGATGGTAAGGAGGTCACAATAACCCTGAAAGACTTACTGAAGTCATTACAATGCTGTTTAATAGATAAACATAAAATTATACAGCCGTCCAGGGTCAAAGACTGTGCGTAGGGAGCTATTTGATCCAAAAATGGTGTCAGGAAGTATATGGGTCACATTCACGTTCCAATATCATCACAACCCCAAATTGTCATGCTTGGCAGGATTCTTGATCATACCAATGCTTTGCTAGTAATGGGCACAAGTATAGTATTCTATAATTAATGAATTGAATATATTTAATACATGAGAGATATTTGTTGTTCACAGATTAGGTCTAGTACTAGTGTCTATCTTTCCACTATGTCACTATGCCTGTACAGTATTTCCCTCTATTTATTCATGCCCTTAATTTAGACTATATCCAGATATTTATGTATATTTTTCATCATTCACAATCTAACTGGCCTTTAACGAATACCTTGGGCTCTCTTTTTTGGCTGGCATTAAGCTAGTGTGGTGATACTGACGATTTGTCAGCACAAATCCGTACAGATTGATTTAAATCCGACAGATGATGCAATGTTGTGGTTTACCATTACAACCACCACCCAAGACTGACAGATCAGTGCCAAACTGTGTAAACTTAAAAAAATAAAAAATAAATCTGGATGCTGTCGGAGTTGGCACACTAATTATTTTGCCTCGGTATTTCCAATTAACGGCCCTCTGATTCTTAAAATTCTGTCTGGAGTGCTAGGACCTGTTATTCCCAAAGTGGGAGAAGTATGCCATCAGTTGTGATAGACATTGAAACAAAGTTTTACGATTGAAACAAAGTTTTATTTTATTTTAAAATGAACAACTAATTTGTATTTATTCTAATCGTGTTCCCTCCCTATTTGCACATTAAAATGTTACATAATTCACCTTTATTCATGGTTTTGAGTGATTACCAGAAACAGAAACCGATCATTGCAACCCATCTGCTCAACATCAATAAAGCATGCTTAGGTAACAAATCCTTCAATATAAACAATCCAAACCAGACACCAATGGAACAGGAAAAGCAGCCATTGTAAAATATGGTGCATGCCCTTCAACATTGTCTAGCTGGATTGCATGTTGCCAACCTAATTATAATCAGAGGATTACTCCCCCTTCATACAGTATTGGATAGTGGTGCATGGGTCAGCTTTTTGCCCACAATTGCTAATAACCCATCCGCAACAGCCCGACTTCATGAGAAAATCTGAGGCCCCCACCCAACCCAAACCCGCTAATATAGAAAATGCGCTATAGGCTACAATCAGAGACGTCAGAACAATTTCTTTTACAGGGGGTGTAGGATTTGTTTTCCTGATTTTAGCTGTTTGTTTATAATTTTTATAATCTGTAATTGCATGCAGCTTCTCTTCTGTCATATGTTGCCCTTGAAGACTAAATAAAACCTTGCTCACCGGCATAATGTCAAAAATCGATAAAAAATAATGCTTTGATATAGTTGACATCGGTAAAATTTTCTTTGTCATCTTTGCAAAGACAGTTAGGGACCGGGAAGAAAATGCAATAACAAAAAAACAAAAAAAAACACGGGAAAGATTTTCTGTGCAACATTTCCAAATAAAATCAGTTCGACAGGTTGTAAGGAAATAGAAAGCTGTGAAAACGATCCAACATGTTTCTGATAATATTTCAGTTCGGCCTGGAGGCATATTTTATGTAGCTGAAATACTATCAGCTTTTATGATGCTGATAAAGATAGCACCTCTGCAGATGGTATCTAACTGCGCATTCACATTTTCCCAACATGCTGAAAGAAAGAGGGACACGGGAAGAGCCGACATTTGATGTATAATTTTACTGCAAGTAATGCTTAATTCTGCAAGAGTTAATATTAAAACCTCTTTGGGCAAGGTGTGCCGCTAGCGACCCATCTCGACAACATCCAGTGAAATTGCAGAGGGCCAAATTCAAATTACACAAATGGTAATAATAAACATTCATGAAAATACAAGTGTTATACATCGGTTAAAAGATTAACTTCTTGTTAATCCAGCCGCTTTGTCAGATTTCAAAAAGGCTTTACGGCGAAAGCATACCATGCGATTGTCTGAGGATAGCGCCCCGCTTACAAAAGCATACAAACTATTTCCAACCAAGCAGAGTCACGAAAGTCAGAAATAGCGATAAAATAAATCACTTACCTTTGAAGATCTTCCTCTGTTGGCAATCCAAACGGTTCCAGCTACACAATAAATGGTAGTTTTGTTCGATATAGCTCCTCTTTTTATCCCAAAAAAATCTGTTTTGTTGGCGCGTTTTGTTCAGTAATCCATTGGCTCAAAGGCGGTCAAAACATGCAGACGATTACATCCTAATAGTACCGGGAAAGTTTGTCGAAACATGTCAAACGATGTTTATAATTAATCCTCAGGTTGTCAATTATCTAAATAATCGATAATATTTCAACCGGACAATAGCGTATTCAACAGAAAGGAAAAAAAACGAAGAGCGCGCAAACTAGTACTGCATAGACCACTTACCAAAAGGTCTTATTCTTTGTCATTTTTCAGAAAACAAGCCTGAAACCACGTCTAAAGACTGTTGACATCTAGTGGAAGCCATATAATCTGTAATCTGGGTTCTAAACCCTTATATAGTCAATAGGCTTTCAATGGAAAACCACTCACATAAAAAAAATCCCATTTCCTGGAGGGATTTTCCTCAGGTTTTTGCCTGCCATATCAGTTCTGTCATACACAGACATTATTTTAAAAGTTTTAGAAACTTCAGAGTGTTTTCTATCCAAATCTACCAATTATATGCATATCCTAGCTTCTGGGCCTGAGTAACAGGCAGTTTACTTTGGACACGTTTGTCATCCAAACTTCAAAATACTGCCCCCTAGCCCAAAGAAGTTTTAATTAAGGCTATGTGGGTTTTCAGTTAACAAATCTGAACAGTAGACTACAGTTCCCTGACTGTTGAATTTGTATAGCATCTCACATAACATTTATTATTTCACCTTTGTTTAGAACAAATTCTTATTTACAATGACAGCCTAGGAACAATGGGTTAACTGCCTTGTTCAGGGGCAGTACGACAGTTTTATACCTTGTCAGCTTGGAGGATTTGATTTAGCAACCTTTCAGTTACTGGCCCAACGCTCTAACCACTAGGCTACCTGCCACCCCTAGCTGGTACTGCTATCATCCTCTTTTACCACTTTATCAAATCGGGGTAAGAGGGAAAGAGAGAGAGAAGGGGGAAGAGAGAGAGAGGAACACAGGGGGAAGAGAGAGGGGGAGAGAGAGATGGGGGAGGGACACGGGGGGAAGAGAGAGAGGGGGAGAGGGACATGGGGGTAAGAGAGGGAGAGGGACACACGGGGGAAGAGAGGGAGAGGGACACAGGGAGAAGAGAGAGGGGGAGAGAGAGATGGGGGAGGGACACGGGGGGAAGAGAGAGGGGGGGAGAGAGACGGGGAGAGACGGGTGGGAAGAGAAGGAGAGAGACACGTGGGGTAAGAGAGAGGGGGAGAGGGACACGGGGGGTAAGAGAGGGAGAGGGACACACGGGGGAAGAGAGGGAGAGGGACACGGGGGGAAGAGAGATGGACAGGGGGAAGAGAGAGAGACACGGGGGGAAGAGAGAGAGATGGGGGAAGAGAGAGAGATGGGGAAGAGAGAGAGAGGGACATGGGGGAACAGTGAGAGAGGTATACACAGGGGGGAAGAGAGAGAGGGACACAGGGGGAAGAGAGAGAAATGGGGGGAAGAGAGAGAAGGATACGGGGGGATAGAGAGAGAGAGATGGGGGAAGAGAGAGCGAGACACGGGGGGAGAGAGCGAAACGGTGGTAAGAGAGAAAAGGACACGGGGGAAGAGAGAGAGACAGGGGGAAGAGAGAGAGATGGGGGAAGAGAGAGAGATGGGGGAAGAGAGAGAGACGGGAGGAAGAGAGAGGGAGAGAGAGAGACACAGGGGAAGAGAGATCGGGACACAGGGGGGAAGAGAGAGCCAGAGAGACACAGGGGAAGAGAGAGAGAGACCAGGTGGGAAGAGAGAGAGACCGGGTGAGAAGAGAGAGGGAGAGAGACACAGGGGAAGAGAGATCGGGACACAGGGGGGAAGAGAGAGCCAGAGAGACACAGGGGAAGAGAGAGAGAGACCAGGTGGGAAGAGAGAGAGACCGGGTGAGAAGAGAGAGGGAGAGAGACACAGGGGAAGAGAGATCGGGACACAGGGGGGAAGAGAGAGCCAGAGAGACACAGGGGAAGAGAGAGAGAGACCAGGTGGGAAGAGAGAGAGACCGGGTGGGAAGAGAGAGAGACCGGGTGGGAAGAGAGAGATAGGGACACAGGGGGGAAGAGAGACACGGGGGAGGAGATACGAAAGGGAGGGACTGGGAGAGAGAGAGACATGGGGGGGAAACTGGGAGAGAGAGCGACGGAGAGATTGGGTGGTAGCGAGGTAGAGCCTAACCATAACACACTCATCCCTCCTCGACTCTGAAGTCTGAACCGCGTCCAAATCTTATTTATTCACAGGATAGAGCCTGCCAGCTGTCACACATTTTCAACAGATTCCACGGGACCTAGATGGGGCTCTAAAAGACATTCCTTCGCCATTACACAATGGCTAAAAGGAATTACCGTTAACATCTGATTTTGTGGAAGTGGGAAATTTGCTACCCAAACCTTGCCCAAAGCACTCCGGAACTCGGGGTCACGGATTTATTATCTCAGATGGCCTCCAAAGGTCACCAGGATCTGTTTTTCTCCCAGTGTTCCAGCAAAACCCCTAGAGCTCAAAGTGTGCTTGTGCTATTCATTAACACTGTACAGCTTTGTATGGGGGACTCGCAGGGGCAGAAGACACATGTTACTGTTGCTCTATGGGTATTTGTCATAGAAACGGCATGTCTGGTCAGTGCCATTCTCAGCTGTTGTCGTAGTATGCCGATGCGCCCCAGCCAATCCCAGAGTAACAATGGCCACATAAACAGGATGATTAAAAAGTGCGATTGCACATGTGTTTGAGAGAAACTCCAGTTCACTTCAGTTTTATGGGCTTAGGTCCTTAGTGGCATCAGTTTAATTTAAGAGTGCGCTTGCAAAGTTAAGACTCAAAGATATTTATGACGCAATGCTCCCCCTTCTGGGTTGCATCTAATTAAATGGTGTATATCTAATGATATGAAACACAGAATCTTACGATGTTTGCCAAGGAATAAGCTGTGTACTTTTTCTTAGGATTGCTTCGAGCTTTCTGTAATGGGAAATAATATTATTTAATTAATCCGATCAATATTATGCATATGCGAGATGTCAAACTGTGTTATAAAAGTACTAATTTGGGGTATTAGCCTGTTTGTAGCATCTCTTGTTCAGACTATGGAGTTGTGAAATGTTACTCAAGTGAGGCATCAGAGTAGAAGAGGTGAAGAGAGGATTTACGCCCAAAATCTGTCCACGTGAGAAAAGCCCATTTTTGTAAGTAGGTCTATGAGAGCATGTCAAATTACGTGAGGCTCATTTGATCGAATAGAAGTTTTGTAATGTTTAGGCTGTTTCAAATGTTTACTGATTTATAAGTTGATGCACGTGGCACTTGGGCAACTTTGAGAAAAACAACTTAGAAGTGCCTGCTGTTCACAAGTGTATCTGCCCTCTCATTGGCTAGAATGGTCCCAGCTGATCTCACCTCTTTTTAGTGGTTTTAAACAGGTATTTTTATTTACGAACACATGAGTACGTTATCAAACATGTATATCAACACAATATTTTCCTTCGTTTTCTTCCTTTACTGTCCCATGATGTAAATTGTCGAAACATTGGTGCCACCATTTTTAGTAGTGGTATTACACTTACTTTAACCTTTTATAAAATATGGATTCTTATGTTCATAGGGAATAAACATTTATAGAAAGGCTCAGCCATGCACATTCAGCACCAAAATAATTGACCACAATTTTTAAATAAGATTGATTTGAAAATAAAGTCCAGATGTCTCACGTTTGGCAAGCATCGCAGACTTCAGTGTAGATGATCCGTCTGTGTATTCAGTGTTTCCATGACTAGGGCACGACGATGATTGCCTTAGTCATTTCAGGCTATTCCCTGACCTGATGATGATGGCCTTCTTAGTCATTCCAGGCTATTCCCTGACCTGACTTCCAGGAAGCGGGGAACTATGCTAGTTCCTGCGTCACTCAGTGAGTCAACCCAGCAGCCTAAAAGGAAAGCTCTTGGAGACACATGCATTAAATCCTCCCCCTGACGTGACTGTTTAATTTCCTGTCCTATTAAAGACTGATGCATTTTAATTTATACTGAATAAAAATATAAATGCAACATGTAAAGTGTTGGTCCTATGTTTCATGAGCTGAAATAAAAGATCCCAGAAATGTTCCATAAGCACAAAAATATTATTTCTCTAAAATGTTGTGCACAAGTTTGTTTGTGCACAATATTTTAGCATTTCTCCTTTGCCAAGATAATCCATCCATCTGACAGGTGTGGCATATCAAAAAGCTGATTAAACAGCATTATCACTACACAGGTGCACCTTGTGCTGGGGGCAATAAAAGGCCACTCTAAAATGTGCAGTTTTGAAGGAGCGTGCAATTGGTATGCTGACTGCAGGAATGTTCACCAGAGCAATTGCCAGAGAATTGAATCTTAATTTCTCTACCATAAGCCGCCTCCAACGTCATTTTAGAGAATTTGGCAGTACGTCCAACCGGTCTCACAACCGCAAACAACATGTAAGTACGCCAGCCCAGGACCTCCACATCCGGCTTCCTGTGGGATCGTCGGAGACCAGACACCCGGACAGCTGATGAAACTGTGGGTTTACACAACCTGTCAGAAACCGTCTCAGGGAAGCTCATCTGTGTGCTCGTCGTCCTCATCAGGGTCTTGACCTGACTGCATTTCGCATTCGTAACTGAATTCAGTGGGCAAATGCTCACCTTCGATGGCCACTGGCACGTTGGAGTAGTGTGCTCTTCACAGATGAATCCCAGTTTCAACTGTACCGGGTAGATGGCAGACCGTGTGTAGCACTATCATTTCGGAATGGAACCTTCAAGCACTAATATAATATGTTCTTAAGAAAACGACTCAACATTATGTAAGTGCGGACAGAGAATAATCTTGGCTGCTGACAGTAACACAAGCATTATATAATTATGTTATACATACAGTTGAAGTCGGAAGTTTACATACACCTTAACCAAATACATTCAAACTCAGTTTTTCACAATTCATGACATTTAATCCTAGTAAGAATTCCCTGTCTTAGGTTAGTTAGGATCACCACTTCATTTTAAGAATGTGAAATGTCACAATAATAGTAGAGAGAATGATTTATTTCAGCTTTTATTTATTTCATCACATTCCCAGTGGGACAGAAGTGTGCATACACTCAATTAGTATTTGGTAGCATTGCCTTTAAATTGTTTAACGTGGGTCAAACGTTTCGGGTAGCCTTCCACAAGTTTACCACAATAAGTTGGGTGAATTTTGGCCCATTGCTCCTGACAGAGCTGGTGTAACTGAGTCAGGTTTGTAAGCCTACTTGCTTGCACACACTTATTCAGTTATGCCCACACATTTTCTATAAGATTGAGGTCAGGGCTTTGTGATGGCCACTCCAATACCTTGACTTTGTTGTCCTTAAGCCATTTTTCCACAACTTTGGAAGTATGCTTGGGGTCATTGTCCATTTGGAAGACCCATTTGCAACCAAGCGTTAACTTCCTGACTGATGTCTTGAGATGTTGCTTCAATATATCCACGTAATTTTCCTACCTCATGATGCCATCTATTTTGTGAAGTGCACCAGTCCCTCCTGCAGCAAAGCACCTCCACAACATGATGCTGCCATCCTCGTACTTCACGGTTGGGATGGTGTTCTTCGGCTTGCAAGCATCCCCCTTTTCTCTCCAAACATAACGATGTTCATTATGGCCAAACAGTTCTATTTTTGTTTCATCAGACCAGAGAACATTTCTCCAAAAAGTACGATCTTTGTTCCCATGTGCAGTTTCAAACCGTAGTCTGGCTTTTTTTATGGCGGTTTTGGAGCAGTGGCTTCTTCCTTGCTGAGCGGCCTTTCAGGTTATGTCGATATAGGACTCGTTTTACTGTGGATATAGATACTTTTGTACCTGTTTCCTCCAGCATCTTCACAAAGTTCTTTACTGTTGTTGTGGGATTGATTTGCACTTTTCGCACCAAAGTACGTTCATCTCTAGGAGACAGAACGCGTCTCCTTCCTGAGCGGTATGATGGCTGCGTGGTCCCATGCTGTTTATACTTGCACACTATTGTTAGTACAGATGAACGTGGTACCTTCAGGCATTTGGAAATTGCTCCCAAGGATGAACCAGACTTGTGGAGGTGTACATTTTTTTTCTGAGGTCTTGGCTGATTTCTTTAGATTTTCCCATGATGTCTAGCAAAGAGGCACTGAGTTTGAAGCTAGGCCTTGAAATACATCCACAGGTACACCTCCAATTGACTCAAATAATTTCAATTAGCCTATCAGAAGCTTCTAAAGCCATGACATAATTTTCTGGAATTTTCTAAGCTGTTTAAAGGCACAGTCAACTTAATGTATGTAAACTTCTGACCCACTGGAATTGTGATACAGTGAATTATAAGTGAAATGATCTGTCTGTAAACAATTGTTGGAAAAAGTACTTGTGTCATGTGCAAAGTAGATGTCCTAACCGACTTGCCAAAACTATAGTTTGTTAACAAGAAATTTGTGGAGTGGTTGAAAAACAAGTTTTAATGACTCCAACCTAAGTGTATGTAAACTTCCGACTTCAACTGTATACACTACCGTTCAAAAGTTTGGAGTCACTTAGAAATGTCCTTGTTTTTGAAAGAAAATCACATTTTTTGCCCATTAAAATAACATCAAATGGATCAGTGTCGATATTGTAGACATTGTAGACATTGTTAATATTGTAAATGACTATTGTAGCTGGAAACGGCAGATTTTTTTTATGGAATATCTACATGGGCGTACAGAGGCCCATTATCAGCAACCATCACTCCTGTGTTCCAATGGCAAGTTGTATTAGCTAATCCAAGTTTATCATTTTCAAAGGCTAATTGATTATTAGAAAACCCTTATGCAATTATGTTAGCACAGGTGAAAACTCTTGTCTTGATTAAAGAAGCAATAAAACTGGCCTTCTTTAGACTTGTTGAGTATCTGTAGCATCAGCAGTTGTGGGTTTGATTACAGGCTCAAAATGGCCAGAAACAAAATACTCTCTTCTGAAACTCGTCAGTCTATTCTTGTTCTGAGAAATGAAGGCTATTCTATGCGAGAAATTGCCAATAAACTGAAGATCTCGTACAACGCTGTGTACTACTCCCTTCACAGAACAGCGCAAACTGTCTCTAACCAGAATAGAAAGAGGAGTGGGAGGCCCCGGTGCACATCTGAGTACGAAGACAAGTACATTAGAGTTGCTAGTTTGAGAACCAGATGCCTCACAAATCCTAAACTGGCAGCTTCATTAAATAGTACACGCAAATCACCAGTCTCAACGTGTCACGAACGTTTTCCTCCTCATCTGAGCAGGAGTAATAAGAAGGATCAGAGGACCAAAATGCAGAGTGATGATTATCAATTTTAATTAGAAAACTTGAAAACAAAGAACAAAACAATAAACGGACAAACGAACGAAAACACAACAGTCCCGTATGGTGACACAAAAAGACACAGAAACAGGAACAATCACCCACAACCCACAATACAAAACAGGCTACCTAAATATGGTTCCCAATCAGAGACAATGACAAACACCTGCCTCTGATTGAGAACCATATCAGGCCAAACACATAGAAATAGACATACAACATAGAATGCCCACTCAGATCACACCCTGACCAAACAAACATAAAAACATACAAAGCAAACTATGGTCAAGGCGTGACACAACGTCAACAGTGAAGAGGCAACTCCGGGATGCTGGCCTTCTAGGAAGAGTTGCAAAGAAAAATCTGTATCACAGACTGGCCATTAAAAAGAAAAGATTAAGATGGGCAAAAGAACACAGACACTGGACAGAGGAACTCTGCCTAGAAGGCCATTATCCTGAAGTCGCCTCTTCACTGTTGACATTATTTTAATGGACAATAAATGTGTTTTTCTTTAAAAAACAAGGACATTTCTAAGTGACCCCAAACTTTTGAACGGTAGTTTATATATAATTCTGCCTCAAATAAGTGTTTGTGGCAGAATTACGTTTGGTTAATGAGTGGTCAATATTAAGACCAGCTATACTAGAACGTGTATTGTTAGCAACAGACTCATTGACATTAATATCCTCAACCATCACAACACCTGATATTAAAAGAAGCCATGCCAAATGACTGTAACACCTTGTCAGGTTCCAGTACTTCTCTTGAAGCCTCTGGGCTTGGTTCTTAGTTTTCCTTTTGTCTAAACAAGGCAATGGACAAGTCTGTCATTTGACCGTCTCCCAGAGCTGTGTACACTTCAGATCTAGCCATAACAGACGATGATTCATCTGTTTGGAAACTAGGTTAGAGCACAATAGTCTCTTCATAAAGTCAGACAACGCCAAATAATATGCTTGAAGTGGATATGTTAGCATTGGGTGCCAAGCTGCAGAGTTTTCATTCCAAAGATATGTTGCATTAGTGGTGTTTTAGTTGTTCGACTTTTGATTCGTTTTGATGAGGAATTCTAATCCTACATCGTCTAAGTTTCTTCTTTACCAATAGCTGTATTAGGCTATTAGTGTAGCCGAGTGTGTTCGGGTTATATCAGGTGATTTCTGAATCATGCATCACAACCTGTTAACGGAAGATCCTACTTTGAACCATGTTCAACTGGAAAATACCATGACAGCTAAGGCTAGTTTTAGTTAGTATATTGGCAATGTAGTGTCAACAGCAGTGAATACCTTGCTTATTAAACATACCAACAACCTTGACAGTGTCGCCCGTAGACCAGCCAGGGAGGAGGGCTTTCCATAAATATTTTAAGAAGCTCACTCCAATTTATATCCCTTCTCCCCAGTGAGTCAACAGCCATCTCAATGTCTGCCTGGCTGTTTCTCTCTCTATATGAAGCACCACCTAGCCGCACTCCGTGACCCGTCTACCTTACAGCGAGGAAATTCAATGTTAAATATTTACCATTCCCCTGATATGTGACCCCTCATTCCAGCTGTGATGGGTAACAGCCACATTCCTTTGTGAATAAGTTTATCTGGGCGCTTTTTTCCTGACAGTGCTTTTGAAGATGGTCAGTGGCTTAGACATCAACCTAAATCTCAACCTAAATCTCTGTCACATAATACACTAACATGCCACGTGTGTCACAAGCTGGGGATGAAACTAACCAGCTATACTTAAAAAACAAGGGTGCTAAAGGTGATGAATTTCCAACAAAGTGCTGTACTGTTTACTCTCCGTCTATGATATCTTAAAGGGGGTTACTATGCACATAGAAATTATATCTTTCATAAATACAATCCAAAAAGACAGGAAAACGTAACTTGTCACGAAAATGTTGATACTGTTTTTTTTACTGTCAAGTTGGAGATTTTCAACCAGTTATTGCTTCAGTCAATATTTGACTGCCTCTTGTTTGCCTCTGTATGTAATGTGCTATTGTGTAAAAGCCAGCCACCATGGAGGATAGGGCGTTGGGCCAGTAACTGAAAGGTCACCGGTATGAATACCCAAGCCGACAAGGTGAAAATCTGTCGACGTGTCCTTGATCAAGGCACTTAACCCTAATTTGCTCCAGAGGCGACATACTACTATGGCTGACCCTGTAAAAGAGCACATTTCACTGCACCTATTTGGCGTGTGACAATAAAACATAAATATTGGTTAGTATTGTTCTCTGTTAGATGTTTTGGGGCCCATAGCTTGTAGGACCTATAAATGGTATATGATCATGAGTTTAGCATTATTTCGTGCCGTTACATAAATTCAATGAAATCTTTGTTTTTGAAAATCGCATAATGGTATTACATTGAATCCATAATGACCTTTTAACCGGCTTGTACATCCATTAAATTCTCATTATCGGCCAAATTCCTTCATGGGAAAATATTATATCTGAGGCAAGAACATAATCAGACTTAAATATTACTTGAGTGAAAGCAATTCCCAGTACAAAGCAACGTCATGCCCCATGTCCCCACCCAGTACTAATACACCCCTTTGTGCAGTGTGACTGTATAAATGCCACAGTAGGAAATGTCTGACACCCGCATTAATAGAGAGAAAAATAGTTTTGGCGCGACCCTGAATCAATTCAACTGCAGCAAGAAGCATCTTACAGCTGGTTTATTGTGGTTATGCTGCTGTTTAAGCTGTCTTTCATGTCAAAAGTCTCTTCCTGCTTACAAATCACCAGGAAGCAATTCTCTGGCCATACTGCTGTGGCCTAAGCCCCTCCAGGGGTTCCTCCCTTTGATCACCTTATCAGTGGCCATCAAGTAAAAAAAATTAGAACTTGCTGAGATAAGCTTGTGTTCTAGTCTGAGAAAAATGCCCCTTCTGAGAAAAAGCCCCCCTCTTCCTTGTCCCCCCTTTGTTCTTCCCTCTGTTCCTTCTGTGCGACTGGGAACAAACCATCTCAGCAAGGGGGAGGTTGGGTCAGTGGAGGATTGTTTGGGGTGTGCTTCACTGGTGATGTCTTGGCTCTGCTAACTTGGAAACCACAGAGATAAACAAATTGATTAGTCAATACAACAATGACCATACCTCTTTTCCCCCTCCAGACAAGTAAGCATTTCGTTGGACGGCGCATACCATATCATCAACCAGATTCAGCCGCAGGCAGATATTTTTTTCTTTATTTCTTGAGCGAATGGTTGTCAGGCTGGAACATAATTACAACAAATTTGTGGACTGCAAATTGACCGCAATAAGCTCAAACAGATAAAACATTTGACTCAAACATAATCATTTCAAACCTCGCTTACATTTGTATACGATCACATCTCTCTGTTATGCGTGGGAATCAATGGGAACAGATTTCAACATTTTTAAATCACTGAGCTGTTATTTTATTTTCATTGCGAGACTAAAGACAAAGAAAAAAACCCTAGGAAATCATTATTTTTGCATCACTATTTTCTTTTCTCAGGAAACTTGTGGGGCCAAATAAAATAAAAACATGGACCAAATTTGGCCTGCGGGCTGCCAGTTGAGGATCCCTGCTGTATACAATGTGTATCCTGTACATACGACTATAATGCCTAGAGATCCACTTTATCCCACGAGAACGTGCTTGTGGATAGACACCCATGTTTATAGGCATACAGTATAGGCCTTGACACAGAGAAGGCATCTACTTACTAGTAAATAAATGATACACTCTCCAGACAGTTCTAAACACCAGCAGAACTATTACTACTGATTCAGAGGGGTTGGGTTAAATGTGGAAGACACGTTTCAGTTGAATGCATTCAGTTGTGCAACTGACTAGGTATCCCCTTTCCCTTTTCCCTTCCCTACACCACTAAACACTAAACTTATATTACCCTAGCAATCGTTAAACTCTGTATTATACTACTACTAACCATAGATAAGTAGCAGCTTTGAGTGTCCATATTTCCCCTGAACACCACTGTCACACTCTGTCCCACAACCTGAGCAGCCAGCCCAGTTGTCACCTCTCCAAGTTTTTAAGACGTGCTTAATTGGCTGCTTGGAGTGCCTGGGGACGCTGTTAGTTATGACCCCCCCTCCCAGTGTTCCCCTTATCAGTCCAGGATATCATTGGACACCTCCGGTCCAGTGGCCATTAATCAAGCCACAGAGCCCCACTGGAGCCAGAAGAGGATCCAGGGGGCAGCTCTCCGGACCCCTATAACCCCAGTACTGCAGTAGAGTAAACCCAAGCAAACACTAACCCAAGATAAGCAGCCACTGCAGTCCGGACTCCTTTGGCGTCTCGCTGTTCCCGCCTCGCTCAAATTGATTTACGCCGTTTTTGAGCCCCCTCGGCCCGGCCCATCTATTTCAGCCCGTCTGACAGTTTAACGTCGCCCTTTTCCGTGTTATTATATTGGTGCTGTGCTGCCAGAAACTATTGTGCTAATGAAAATTTAGGCCCAGACATACACTTTTTCACAGGATGTGCACCCAGCATGAAGGAATATCTTGAGCGCATTTATAGCTTTGAGAGCACTCATTATTTGTAATGTTTGTTAGAGAGTTGGCTGCAAACAGGTTTTATGGACAGGAAACCACCTAATGGGTCTAGTCAGTATTGGAGACTTTCTTAAAGGAAGTGAATAGATGTTTTATCTGGCCTGGACTGTTTAGAAGAGACACCTTTATGACGAAGAAGCTAACCAAGCTATAGGCACTTTAGCAATGTGGGTGAACAAAAATTTGTTGTTGTACAGGAACATATGCCCTATCTGAAAATGTTACATTGTGGTGAAAGAACAGTCTGTGATGCAGTACAGTACAGTCAACGATTAGGCCTGAAAATGTGTTAATGTCGACAATGGCCTTTCAGCTCCGATCAAAAGAACTTCCCGTCAGTACAAAAGTGATAACCGATGGCGAGAGATTAATTATTACATTGGTTCCCACAAGATGAGAGGCATGGAGGGAACCTTTTGATGCATTCCAAGTTTAAATAAAAAGCTTCTGTTGAGTGCTCTAATAATGAGACTCTTTCAAGTCCCCCGACTTTGTATCTGCCACGAAATGGCATTAATGGCAGCTTGTGGTTTACATCATATGGACACATGAAACACCACTACAGGAGATAGCTATTACTACTTTCGTAGGGGATTCAATTTATCCGATGGTTTGCATTTGCACTCAAGATGTGCGAAGTGCTGACAATTTACTTTAGATCAGCATGTGACAAATATGAATGGTTTAAGTTCTTGTCAGCTACTAATCATTTATATTTCAGTTTCAGATTGTTAGTCACAACATCATTAATATGTGAATCATACGCAGACAGCCATTGTCATCTCCTAGAGAATTTGTTCATTGGTTGTTTAAATGACGGACAAATAAATGATCGTACTTCCTGTGTGAGTAATATAACCTTGCACATTTTCCTTTTTCTGTAGCTTGGAGTCATGGTTTCTCATGAGTTGAGAATATAGTCATGCAAACCACTGACTTCGTTCTCACACTCGCTTACAAACTGCATTCATGGCCAATGAAGTTGAGTCAGCATTGCTTGGCACCAGTGTTACTCAGTGGAGCCTTGGGAAGTGAGTGTTGAAAGTATATATAAAGACTTTAAAGTGGTTACTGTTCTCATCCAATGGACAAATTGAATACAGACACATGCACTCATGATGACAAATCAAACCATGTAATGTTGACCTTACAATTACCCCATTAACGAACTACTACATTAAAACGTGCAAATATTGGACTATAAATTGTGCCTTCCTGTATTATGCTAAAATGTTTATTCTATTCTACTGAGCCATTTAGTTTATGTTCGTATTCTTATATTTTATGATTTCTTATTGTTGTTGCATTGTCCAGAAGGAACCTACAAGTAAGCATTTAGTTGGAAGGTGTGTACCATGTGTAACCCGTACATGCGACTAATAAATCTTGAAACTTAATGAGGAAAATATTCAGCAATATGAAAGAATAACTATGCATGGTATGGTGGTAACGCAGTATATTACTATTACTGGCATTAGTAGAAACATGCTGTAATTTAACGCTGTACATGCTGTATTCAGTTTTATACTATCAGACATAACGGTCTACCTGGATCCTAACCTCACTGAACAGTAACTTTAACCAAGAGAAGATGGATCCTCATAACCCACATAAGCTCACTACCTCTTTGAATACCAAAATATTTAAGCTGTGATCCATTGTTAGTCATGCAGTGTAGAATTTCCTCCCCCAAAATGAAATCTCCCCCGAAACATAAGTTGACAGATATTAAATCAACCTTTGTCAAAGGTGAAACACTATAATGTACCTGAATGATGTCACCACCTATGAATGCCTTTGCACGTTGACACACAATGCTTATGAGTCTGCCGGGAACAACTCCTCAGATGGGCATCTAAAATGATTACACACACACACACACACACACACACACACACACACACACACACACACACACACACACACACACACATTAATCAAATGAACACCAACAGTGGAATTGCTGCTCGTGGGTGGGTTCCATCTGTGATTTAACATGGCTGAATAACTGGCACAAAAGGTGTTTGCTTGCTTTGATATCCACCATAATGTATGGTGCAATATACAAAAGGTCTCTCCATTCTAACATCCATCTGATTTCCTTATTCACGTATACTGGTATTTCGATTCAGTGACAGTTTTATAGTTGTAATCCACCTTTTTGGCCATTATTTTGAGTGAGACCATGTTTTTCAGACATTCAATGTACAGATCCTAATTTTGTGTAGGATCTTCATAATAATGTCAGGTATGGAAGGAACTCAAATAACTTAAAAGCATTCATAAACATGCAGTACATCAAGTTAGCCTGTGGTATGCTTTCAAATGTCATTTCAGAAAACCTTTCGTTTCGCAACACAGTCATTGCAAAAGTTAATTGTTTTCTTGTAGCTATTCTGTGCTCCATTGAATAAATATTTTATTTCGCAAACCGACATCTGAGAAACGCCTAGCAGCCACAGATTCCAGGAAAAAACGGAAACGCTATTAACTTTGGCTATGGTACAGCGATAACTGGAGGGCAATGCTTGCACAATCGGCTTCCATGTGAGATAAGGTCATTGTGTTAGCTCAGGTTCGGAAGTAAACCCGAAAGGCCTGTATGACAAGTAAACACTGGGAAGGAAATAATCAATTTGGAGCTTTTAATGAACAACTCCCCCATCTCCCCCTTTCTGCTGCAATATTGCCACATGCTAGTTAAACATTAGAGGCATGTTAGTACAGTTTAAGGTAGCCGTGAACAACCGAGCGAGTCAGCTTGCACAGTGCACTCAGGGATTCCTGTTTTATTGCCCACCAGCTTCCGCTGCAAAGTCGGAGTGATTCAGGGTTCAACACTAAGTCGGAGGTCATTTCCAAGTTAATTTAGGAAAATTAGCTGAAATTTCAATTCAAGATTCGAAAAGGGCCATTTGGGGCCTATATCCAATGAGGACTTTTTTTTGCTCCTCGTCTTGGAGATACACTTCCTGAACTGAAATTGAACTGGCTGATCCCACGTCAGCCCCCCCCCCCCCCCCTGCCCTGGTCAGCTTTGACTGGCTAAAGCCATCAGAGGGATAAAGAAGGGGCGTATAAGCCAGGTTTAACTATGCCGTGACAGGAGAGAGGAGACACTGTTGAATGAGAAGTGGTCATGCTGACATGAAGGCACTGGGAGGGACACATACTCAGCCTGGTTTCAATGTGACGGGGGCAAGAGGATGAGACAGACCTTTTGATGTGGCAGTTAAAGGGGATGATGAGGAGTTGAAGGGGAAGAAACGTAGGGAGAATGAGCCGGGTTAATGATCAGCCCAGATAAATAACTGCTTTGCTTTTTAAGTAGCACCTTTTCCCCCACATCATATGGTCTTAACTTAGCACGGGATGTCAGTACTTTCTATCACACTGTTTGTGATCTATAATGCATGTACTATTTGGCACCATTTTCAACAGACCCAAATGTCTGTTTGAAGTGTCTACCCCTGCACCTAGGCACTAACTACCTCCATTCCTAACACAAGGTTTTGGTAAATGAACGTGCAAAAAGTGTGTTAGAACTGTTTTTGAAAAACGTGCTCAAACACCCTTGAATATTTGAAGTCGTCTGAATGAGGCTCATTACAGAGAGGGCTCCGTAAAGGAGTTTACTCCCAGACACAATTTACTGGCCGTTAAAATAAAGGCTTCAAGGTTATGAGACGTTAAATGGCTGTGGAGGAGACGGGCTGTTCTCCCCTGCCCTGTATTCCAGCCGTCACTGGAGCCAGTGGAATCATAAAGAGCCTGCTAACACTAACAGTAAACGGATATAAAAAGACTACTAGTTCATTTATATGACCCATTCTTTTGCTGTGGGGTTTGTTTACGGGGCCGACTACAAATAAAGGGAAGAAGAGAGAGCTTTAGAGGAGGAAGATCAGAGTAGCAGACTACAGATCCCATGGTGGGTGGCAGTCATGAAGTTGGGAACAGCACAACCAAGTCTGGGGCACATTTAAAAGATGGCAATGAGTGAAGAAAAACCAACCTATTCAGCCCATTGAAGAACACAAGCTCCTTGTCAAGCTTGTAAATTCTGATTTATTTAAACAGCAACAAGACCGTTCACAAGGACTTTATTCTTTTATTCCTTTTACAAATTGAACTGGAATATTTAGAGCAAGGATTGACTTGGAATATATAGTAGGATACACATTAATTTCCTCTTCCTGATTATGACTGACGGTCTCTTTGAAAACATTTCTCATTATGTAACTATTACAATGTCATTTGAGAGGAAAGATTATGTAATTTAATCTCGGAAAAACGATCAAAGAGGATATTAATTCAATGATTAGCTAGTTGGGTTTGTCAACATAGCTATTTGTAAAAGTGTTGTATTTATCAGCCATAAAGTAGGTTTTCTAGAAAACCTGAACATTGAATATGAGTCCAGTTTGGACCTAAATACTGGAGACCGTAAATTTGAGAGGTGAGAGGTGCACGACGATGCAGTACGGACCTCAATTTAGCTTCTGCAAGCCTCCAGAGGCACCACAATTGTGTCAATCCCTCCGTACGGAGCCTCTGGATCGCATTTTCACAGCAAGCATAAATTGGCTTTAAGGCCATGCTCCCTCACTCTGCGCTAAAGATTAGGTTGCCTTTAGGTTATGCTTTTTACAGTCATGAAAATTGATAAAGAGCAGCTCTATAATTTAGAGAGTTTTCAGGGGGAGGCTGCTCTCAAAGTAATGACCATAATAATTTCTTGTTAACCCCTCACTGAGAGGTTACATACTCCTATGACGTTGTCACGTGAAGTCATTCATGTGGTTAGCTAGCTACATCCAGGGGTTAATTCTACTGTGCTGTGGCTTTTTAAACACATATGAACCACAAATATAAGTCTATGCTGTTGATATCATTAAGCTGATTTAAGAAGACCCATATATCACTGTATTACGTCATTGATCTTCTTCGACCTTGATATGCGCTAGCTGTCCCCTCACCTCTTGTGTAGCACATTTCATAGGCCAGCCCCAGGCCTACTGTGAACTGATGCCTAAAAGGGAGAGGCTTACCTATACTTGGCATGGAAAAGTCAACACCAGTGTGACCCCTCCCTATTGCCCCCACCCCCTGCTCAACGTTTGTAGAGAGCAGTGTTTTGTCTTTATATTCATTAAGTTTGTCTGATACTCTTATAAACTCTGATGTAGGGTGTAATATTTTCCCGGGAATCCATCCCGAGAATAAATCACTTTTCTCCAGGGTAACACGGTATTTCCCGCCAAAACCGGAAGCGTCATTAAAAAGCATTATGAAGCATATACATGTCTGGATTTGATTAGAGCTTTGATCAACATGAAAATTCAAACCTGATGCTATCTGAGCCTGATGAGCCATATGTTAATAGCATTTTAGGAGCCCTACATTAACATTTAATGAGCCCAAGTCCAAAAAAGCCCAAATGATTGTGCCGTTATCCAATAAATACATGATATAGGCTACTGCACATTATGCATGACAGAAAAACATTCAAACCTATAGATGTAGCTAGCTATACAGTATGCTCTCTTGAGTAAATAAATGAAACTAGCTCCAGTAGGCTAATCGTTTGAGTGTGAACTGTATTACGGTACTGTATTATATGGACTGGAATTACACACATCGCTCAAACCATGATAAACCATGATATAGGCTAGCGAATTAGATTTTCATTTTGAAATATAGTAAGCAGTGCCGATTTTAGCATGTAAATCTTGGTGCCCCCCCCTGCCCCCCTAACTACACAACACAACACTAAACAATACATTAATTGCACGATAACAGTCACAAATGGTGCCCACAAACGGCCAAGATAAAGCTGTCCCAACAGCAGTCCCAACATCTTACCACTGCTAAACCTGTGCTAAACCTAATCGCTGCCAAAGGTGCTTCAACAAAGTATTGAGTAAAGGGTCTGAATACTTATGTAAATGTGATATTTCAGTTAAAAAAATGTATAAATGTGCAACTATTTCAAAAAAACTGTTTTTGCTTTGTTATTATGGGGTATTGTGTGTGGTATTGAGTGAAAATGAGGCTGTAACGTAACAAAATGTGGAAAAAGTCAAAGGGTCTGAATACTTTCCGAACGCATTGTATAGGGCTATATATATCAATCTAGGATTATCTATTTTGGATGCAGTTAGAGAGGGAGTTGGAGAGGGAGTTGGAGAGAGACTGCGAGAGAGAGAGACTGCGAGAGAGAGAGACTGCGAGAGAGAGAGACTGCGAGAGAGAGAGACTGCGAGAGAGAGAGACTGCGAGAGACAGAGCGAGACTGTGAGAGAGAGCGAGACAGAGAGAGAGCGAGACTGAGAGAGAGAGCGAGACTGTGAGAGAGAGCGAGACTGTGAGAGAGAGCGAGACTGTGAGAGAGAGCGAGACTGTGAGAGAGAGCGAGACTGTGAGAGAGAGAGAGAGAGAGAGAGACTGCGAGAGAGACTGCGAGAGAGAGAGAGAGACTGCGAGAGAGAGACTGTGAGAGAGAGAGCGAGACTGTGAGAGAGAGAGAGAGAGAGACTGTGAGAGAGACTGCAAGAGAGAGAGAGAGAGAGAGAGCAAGACAGAGAAAGTGGTCGCGTGTGCACTGATTTAAAGCAATGATATTTGAGTGATAGACTGTTCTAACTCTCTGCAGCAGCAATAAAAAACATCTTTACAATTTAAAAAAGCAAAGTGCCCCCCGAAAGCCAGATGGAGATGGGTAAATTAGACGCACATTCGGCCTTTAAATTACTGAAGCATAGGCTATGCTGCAGGAAATGTAGGCTTACCTGTCAAAATAAAAAAAGTGGCCATGATGAGATGATAGGTCTACATGGATTGTGAAATGAGATGGTCTGTCCTCACCCTGAGCGTTGCTTCATCATGCAGAGGCCATCGAGAAGACAGATTTACACATGGCATTTAATTTAACAGTTCCATTTCACGCCATGCTATTCATAGAAATAATATATATATAATTTACTGGTTTCTCGCAGTTATTTATCCCGGGGAAAGGGAGTGGTTTTGGGCGGTAAATCCGGGTAAATCTCTGTAACCAGGTTCCCGCCATTCAACCCTACTGTAATGGTATTATTATGGAACGGAATTATAGTGAAAATTGAAAAGTTTTAAATGCAAGTGATACACAATGTAGGAAAACGTATTAGGGTTTAGCCAGCAGTTGTAACGATACTCTAAATCCTAATCCTCCTCAGACGAGGAGAGGAGAGAGGGATCTGAAGACCAATGTGCAGCGAGGTATGATGACATGATTTATTTAAGACACGACAAAACAACAAACACGATGTAGCCAGAAAACGAACTATACTTGAATCAACTACAAAACAAATAAACGATGAAAACAGACCTGGACACGAACTACAAACAAACGCTACAGTCCCGTGTGGCACGAACATACATACTGACACAGGAGACAACCACCCACAAACAAACAGTGTGAAAACACCTACCTTAATATGGCTCTCAATCAGAGGAAATGAAAACCACCTGCCTCTAATTGAGAGCCATATCAGGTCACCCTTAAACCAACATAGAAACAGAAAACATAGACTGCCCACCCAAACTCACGTCCTGACCAGCTAACACATACACAAACTAACAGAAAACAGGTCAGGACCGTGACATAACCCCCCCCTCAAGGTGCGTACTCCGAACGCACCACCAAAAGTCTAGGGGAGGGTCTGGGTGGGCATCTGACCACGGTGGTGGCTCCGGCTCCGGACGCTGTCCCAATCCCACCATAATAAATCCCCGCTTCTGTGTCTTCCTCAAGGTGGCGACCCTCGCCAACGACCTTGGACTGGGAACCCTAGACATGGGTCCCGCTGGATTTAGGGACCGCCCCGGACTGAGGGACGGCAGCTCCGGACTGAGGGACAACACCGGACTGGCTGGCGGATCCTGGCTGGCTGGCTCTGGCGGATCCTGGCTGGATGACGGCTCTGGCTGGTCCTGGCTGGACGGCTCTGAAGGCTGGTCCTGGCTGGACGGCTCTGAAGGCTGATCCGGTCTGGCGGAAGGCTCTGGCTGATCCGGTCTGGCGGAAGGCTCTGGCTGATCCGGTCTGGCGGAAGGCTCTGGCTGATCCGGTCTGGCGGAAGGCTCTGGCTGATCCGGTCTGGCGGAAGGCTCTGGCTGATCCGGTCTGGCGGAAGGCTCTGGCTGATCCGGTCTGGCGGACGGCTCTGTAGGCTCATGGCAGACGGGCGGCTTTGCAGGCTCATGGCAGACGGGCAGCTTTGCAGGCTCATGGCAGACGGCAGTTCAGGCGCCGCTGGGCAGACGGGCAGTTCAGGCGCCGCTGGGCAGACGGGCAATTCAGGCGCCGCTGGGCAGACGGGCAGTTCAGGCGCCGCTGGGCAGACGGGCAGTTCAGGCACCGCTGGGCAGACGGGCAGTTCAGGCACCGCTGGGCAGACGGGCACACCTGTAGGGAGGAGACGGAGAGACAGCCTGGTGCGTGGGGCTGCCACAGGACCCACCAGGCTGGAGAGACCTACAGGAGGCTTGATGTTAAAAGGCACCTGAAGGACCGGGCTGTGGGGGAGCACTGGAGCGCAGCCTTGGCACCACTCCCCCAGGCTGGCATACTACTCCAGCCCGTACCCTCCAGAGTGCAGGCACAGGTTGAACCGGGCTGTGGATGAGCACTGGAGATCTAGTGCCTACTACGCGCACTTCTCCCTTAGGCTCCACTCCCATATTTGCCCGGTACGAGCGGAGCGTAGGCATAGGACGCACTGCACCCTCCCAGCGCCCCGGAGACACAGCACGCAGAGCCGGCGCAGGATACCCTGGACCGAAACTGCGTACCGGAGACCAGACGCGCTGAGCAGGCACAATACGCCCCGGCTGGATGCCCACACTCACTTGACACTTTCGGGGGGCTGCCCTATAGCGCACCAGGCTATGGGCACGCACTGGCGACACCGTGCGCTTAACCGCATAACACGGTGCCTGACCAGTGACGCGTTGCTTATAATAAGCACGAGGAGTGCGCTCAGGTCTGCTACCTGGCTTAGCCACACTCCTCTCTAGCCCCCCCCCAAAAAAATTCTGGGGTTGCCTCTCGTACCTGTCCCGCTGCCGTGCTGCCTCCTCATATCGCCGCCGCTCAGCACTCGCTTCCTCCAGCTCAGCTTTGGGGCGGCGATACTCCCCAGCCTGTGCCCAGGGTCCTTCTCCATTCAAGATCTCCTCCCATGTCCATGAATCCTGGGATTTCTGCGGTTGCTTTCGCTGCCCTTTTCCCCGCTGCTTGGTTCTGGTAATTTGGTGGGTGGTTCTGTAACGATACTCTAAATCCTCCTCCTCCTCAGACGAGGAGAGCAGAGAGGGATCTGAAGACCAATGTGCAGCGAGGTATGATGACATGATTTATTTAAGACACGACAAAACAACAAACACGATGTAGCCAGAAAACGAACTATACTTGAATCAACTACAAAACAAATAAACGATGAAAACAGACCTGGACACGAACTACAAACAAACGCTACAGTCCCGTGTGGCACGAACATACATACTGACACAGGAGACAACCACCCACAAACAAACAGTGTGAAAACACCTACCTTAATATGGCTCTCAATCAGAGGAAATGAAAACCACCTGCCTCTAATTGAGAGCCATATCAGGTCACCCTTAAACCAACATAGAAACAGAAAACATAGACTGCCCACCCAAACTCACGTCCTGACCAGCTAACACATACACAAACTAACAGAAAACAGGTCAGGACCGTGACAGCAGTATTATGATTAACAACGTCCACATGGTATATGGAAAAGAGCAAAGGAACATCCTTTTTACCTTTTAAACAGGGATCAGTGGTGATACAGGACAGAATTAATGACTTAAGACCTTTTCTCTCCGGAGCTTTTACAAAGCACTTACAAAAGTTTCTAAGTTAAGTCTTCTTGATTTTAAGCCAATTGTTCCAGGTCACTTCCTTAAGAACCTCAACAAAGGAAGGTTAAGGTGCAAAACAATGTCAAGTATGTCCTGGCCTGTCCTGACAAGATCCAACAATGGCAACAGGGTGCTGAGGGACAGTTGAATCAAAGTCATAAGGAGACCACGGGGGATTTTCATATTTAGTTTGCACAGTTTGATCAAATTGTATACTTGACACAAACACTCTGGGATTATTGAACAAATTGATTTCAATTGGACTACCAATTGACTACCTCCCATTCAGAATGTAGGGGGGAAAAAGTTGGATGTTTTTACCTTGCTCCTTGCTACCATTAACACAGTGTCTGGAGAAGCATGTTGAAGTGGTAATTGTACTAGTGGTAATCATTACAGAAGAGAAAATCCTCTCATAATTCCGGGAATAATCTCTGAAGAGAGGATCCTGTGATCTTTCCAGTAATCATAGCAGGAAGGGAAAATCCAAGCTAGTCTAATGCGGAAAAACACTTTTAACCATGTACATTGTAGCTTCCCCATACTTGCCTTACTGCACAAGGTAGGCATTTGTTACCAGTGCCACTTTGTGTAGAAGAAAGAAAGATAGCTACTTAGTACCTAAGGCAAAGCTAACCAATGCTACCAATGGTTACTAAATTGGGTTAGCTTTAAGTATTAGAAGTTCAACTTTTAATTCACTCGAATTAATTTCGTCTCAAAAGTTACTTTAAAACAATATTAGATCTATAGGACAAACTTTTCCCTGGCATTCTGAACTCTCCATTAACAACAGACATTTGACAGCACTTTAATTTGCATCTTAACAGCTTGTAACTTTGAAGCTGAATATTTTCTTAGCTTTGCCAACTCCTATTCACAGAGACCACTTCATCATGGCTGGCTTCATCTTGGGACTGGCCAATCACTTGAACATCTGCAACATTCCATGCGCATCGCCTCCCTTAGCTGAGGGCTAAAGGGCATTATTTGTGTGGCCCACCCACCTCTGTAGTCGTCGATGAGGGGTGGGTAGGCACTGGCTAACTAGAGGAACTCTGAGGTTATCCCTTCTCTTTGGAAGAGGTCGCTAACTCATAGGGGGATGACATCTGGAAACAACTCTGACCTGGTAACAACAGGGCTGGAACTAAAAGCGATAGTTTCACCCCATCAATCTATTTGGTAATGCTCGGTCACCTGATAATGGTCTGCCATAATGTTGGAAATGTGGGAGGGAAATCACTGTTTAGAAAGTACGCCAATTGCTGACTCAGAAACCTGCAACTTTACAAATGTATCCAGGTATAGAATATGAGATCTAGATATACAGTTGAAGTAGGAAGTTTACATACACCTTAGCCAAATACATTTAAACTCAGTTTTTCACAATTCCTGACATTTAATCCTAGTAAATACTCCCTGTCTTAGGTCAGTTAGGATCACCACTTCATTTTAAGAATGTGAAATGTCTGTATAATAGTAGAGAGAATGATTTATTTCAGCTTTTATTTATTTCCTCACATTCCCAGTGGGTCAGCAGTTTACATACACTCAATTTGTATTTGGTAGCATTGTCTTTAAATTGTTTAACTTGGGTCAAACGTTTCAGGTAGCCTTCCACAATAAGTTGGGTGAATTTTGACCCATTCCTCCTGACAGAGCTAGTGTAACTGGGTTAGGTTTGTAGGCCTCCTTGCTCGCACACGCTTTTTCAGTTCTGGCCACAAATTTTCTATGGGATTGAGGCCAGGGCTTTGTGATGGCCACTCCAATACCTTGACTTTGTTGTCCTTAAGCCATTTTACCACAACTTTGGAAGTATGCTTGGGGTTAATATCCATTTTGAAGACCCATTTGCGACCAAGCATTAACTTCCTGATTGATGTCTTGAGTTGTTACTTCAATATATCCACATAATTGTCCTACCTCATGATGCCATCTATTTTGTGTGCACGAGTCCCTCCTGCAGTGCACGAGTCCCTCCTGCAGCAAAGCATTTCCACAACATGATGCTGCCACCCCCATGCTTCACGGTTGGGATGGTGTTCTTCGGCTTGCAAGCATCCCCCTTTTTCCTCCAAACATAAAGATAGTCATTATGGCCAAAGAGTTCTATTTTTGTTTCATCAGACCAGAGAACATTTCTCCAAAAAGTACGATCTTTGTCCCCATGTGCAGTTGCAAACCGTAGTCTGGCTTTTTTATGGTGGTTTTGGAATACTGGCTTCTTCCTTGCTGAGCGGCCTTTCAGGTTATGTCAATATAGGACTCGTTTTACTGTGGATATAGATACTTTTGTACCTGTTTCCTCCAGCATCTTCACAACTCCTTTGCTGTTGTTCTGGGATTGATTTGCATTTTTCGCACCAAAGTACGTTCATCTCTAGGAGACAGAACGCGTCTCCTTCCTAAGCGGTATGATGGCTGCGTGGTCCCATGGTGTTTAAACTTGCGTACTAGTGTTTGTACAGATGAACGTGGTACCTTCAGGCGTTTGGAAATTGCTCCCACGGATGAACCAGACTTGTGGAGGTCTACAATTTTTTCTTTGAGGTCTTGGCTGATTTCTTTAGATTTTCCCATGATGTCAAGCAAAGAGGCACTGAAGTTGAAGGTGGGCCTTGAAATACATCCACAGGTACACCTCCAATTGACTCAAATTATGTCAATTAGCCTATCAGAAGCTTCTAAAGTCATGACATCATTTTCTGGAATTTTCCAAGCTGTGTTAAAGGCACAGTCAACTTAGTGTATGTAAACTTCTGACCCACTGGAATTGTGAAACAGTGAATTATAAGTGAAATAATCTGTCTGTAAACAATTGTTGGAAAAATTACTTGTGTCTTTCACAAAGTAGATTTCTTAACCGACTTGCCAAAACTATAGTTTGTTAACAAGAAATTTGTGGAGTGGTTGAAAAATGTGTTTTAATCACTCCAACCTAAGTGTATGTAAACTTCCGACTTCAACTGTATATGTCTTGGTTGCTCTGCCTCTCTTGAAGTCGGTTCCACACATGGCACAGTTAACCAGACATGAACCTTTTTTTAATGGCATACTTTCATGCTTTGCCACACATGCACTGAGGTTTGGCAAACTTTACGGGCCATATATTTCCGATGCAATTTGTTTTCAGAGCAAAAGCGACATCGCTATAATGTTTGCAGGTTGAAAGCCCATAAAGCGTTCGCCTTGCATTACTGCCCATATGTCCTGACTTGTGTGCCCCCGTGTCCAATTCCCATATATCCCCGCTGCTGGAAATACAATCATAATCATACACACATTGCACAAGTCTCAGACAGCTTGCATTTCCTTTTGGGGCTATGGAAAATGAGATGGGTGTTTACAAAACCTGATCACCAGTGCACAGCCAGTCAGCGTTGGACAAAAGGGGCTGAGGAACAGATAATGGTTTTATGATCTGTGACTGAAGAGACGAGAGGAAGAGAGCAGGCTATGATGACAGTGTTTTAAGGGGTCTCACATTGGGTTTTGTTTACAAAAGGTTTACAACATTTTGACTGCAGATCACTTAGTTCAGGTTTGACTCAGTGGTATCGCTCACATGGGGGCTGTTCAGAGAACACATGACACAGGTTAAACTTACAAAGAACATGTACCATGCTCCAAAATACTTCTCAGTCACTTTACTACTGATTCAAGAATGGCGCTCTGAATGTGATACAAAGGTGTGGCTGGTTCTCTATTGAACATACATTTTGTTACCACATTTCTATGACATTATACTTGAATTCTAACATTCTTATGAACAAACTCAATGCATTTACCTGCACCATTTTACCCAGTAAAGCAACTCATCCTCAACATTTATCTTCATTACAAAACATACCACCATAAAACAGGCCATTAGCCTTCAACTTCGACCCAGTCCCTGAAGTTACAAACATACAGTGGATTTAGACCCCTTGACCTTTTCCACAGTTTGTTATGTTACAGCCTTATTCTAAAATGGATATAAAAAAAACATCCCTCATCGATCTACCCCATAATGACAAAGCAAAAACAGGTTTTTAGAAATGTTTACAAATTTAAAAAACACGGAAATATCACATTTACAAAAGTATTCAGACTCTTTACTCAGTACTTTGTTGAAGCACCTTAGGCAGCGATTACAGCCTCGAGTCTTCTTGGGTATGGCACTACAAACTTGGCACACCTGTATTTGGGGAGTTTCTCCCATTCTTCTCTGCAGATCCTCTCAAGCTCTGTCAGGTTGGATGGGGAGCGTCACTGCACAGCTATTTTCAGGTCTCTCCAGAGATATTAGATCGGGTTCAAGTCCAGGCTCTGGCTGGGCCACTCAAGGACATTCAGAGACTTGTCCCGAAACCACTCCTGTGTTGTCTTGGCTGTGTGCCTAGGGTCGTTGTCCTGTTGGAAGGTGAACCTTCACCCCAGCCTGAGGTCCTGAGTGCTATGGAGCAGGTTTTCATGAAGGATCTCTCTGTACTTTCCTCTCTTCATCTTTCCCTTGATCCTGACTAGTCTCCCAGGCCCTGCCGCTGAAAAACATCCCCACAGCCTGATGCTGCCGCCATGCTTCACCGTTGGGAAAGTGCCAGGGTTCCTCCAGTGTGACGCTTGGCATTCAGGCCAAAGAGTTCAATCTTGGTTTCATCAGATCAGAGAATCATGTTTGTCACGGTCTGAGAGTCTTTAGGTGAATTTTGGCAAACTCCAAGTGGGCTGTCATGTGCCTTTTTACTGAGGAGTGACTTCCATCTGGCCACTCTACCATAAAGGCCTGATTGATGGAGTGCTGCAGAGATGGTTGTCCTTCTGGAAGGTTCTCCCATCTCACAGAGGAACTCTGGAGCTCTGTCAGTGACCATCGGTTCACCTCCCTGACCAAGGCCCTTCCCCCCCAATTACTCAGTTTGGCCGGACGACCAGCTCTATGAAGAATCTTGATGGTTGCAAACTTCTTCAATTTAAAAATGTTGGAGGTCACTGTGTTCTTGGGGACCTTCAATACTGCAGACATTTTTTGTTACCTTTCCCAAGATCTGTGCATCGACACAATCCTGTCTCTGAGCTCTACGGACAATTCCTTAGACCTCATGGCTTGGTTTTTGCTATGCACTGTCAACTGTGGGACATTATACAGACAGGTGTGTGCCTTTCCAAATCATGTCCAATCAATTGAATTTACACAGGTGGACTCCAATCAAGTTGTAGAAACATCTCAAGGATCGTCATTGGAAACAGGATGCACCTGAGCTCAAATTCAAACAAAATAGGTCTGAAAACTAATGTAAATACATTTTTAAATGATGCATTGTGTGTTGATTGAGGACATTTTTTTCTTTAATCCATTTTAGAATAAGGCTGTAACGTAACAAAATATGGAAAATTCAAGGGGTCTGAATACTTTCCGAATGCACTGTACACTTCACATACAAGTCAAATGTCCTCTTGGTTACATGGAAGACTGCAGGGAACAGAATAATCAAATGTGCTTTGCTCAGCCGCCAACTGAGATGAACCAACAGGCTTCTGTAAGGGAGCTATTAGCATTTGAAATAAGGTCTGACAAAGAGGGAATGATAGGTATGTTGGGATGAGTGCAGAGGATATGGAGGGGGGGTAGAAGGAATGTCAGTGGAGGAATTGGGCTGTCATCGTCAGGAAGTGGGAGTTGGTGGAGGAGGGCTGCTGGGGAGATTGCAGAGCGCTTCCTGCTTACCACCCTGGCCCTTCAGACATACCGCACATGCTGAGGTCGAGCTTTCCCAGATGTGCCTCCAAGAAGTGACTGTCATGAACATGGGTTAACACTTTTTGAACGCACCTATAGATGCTTGGCAAGCTGTTAACTGTGAACAAATGTTCATCTTCAGGTGTGAATATCCAAGGGTTTCGCCAGCAACAAAACAATTCAGTTGTGCAGTGTATGAGAACTTTGACTCTGTACCAGAACCCCTTGTATATAGCCTCGCTATTGTTATTTACTGCTGCTCTTTAATTATTGGTTACTTTATGTGTTATTTTTTTCGGTATTTTTCTTAAAATTGCGTTGTTGGTTAAGGGCTTGTAAGTAAGCATTTCACTGTAAGGTCTACAGCAGTTGTATTTGGCGCATGTGACAAATAAAGTTATTAGGAATGGGAAAGGTTTGTGTGCATTTGACAGATGGAGCATATGGAGCATCCAATATCTCTGGAGATGGCAAGGCCAGGGTCCAAAACACACCAGTTCCTTTACACACCATCTGGGGAACACAAGCAAAACACCTTCTCCCTTGTGTTTCAACTGGGAATAAAATAAAATACATTTGTGGTTGTAATTTTCTAAAGGACAATATGTGATACTTTCGATGAAACTGAGAAATTAGAGATGGAAGTAGAAGAGATGAAAGGAGCAGAGAGAGAGTTCTAAGAATTCAAAGCTCTCCAGTACACTCTTAGACAAAAAGGTGCTATCTAGAACCAAAAAGTGTTCTTCGGCTGTCCCCATAGAAGAGCCCTTTGAAGAACCCCTTTTGGTTCCATGTAGAACCTTTCTTCCACAGAGTGTTCTACATGGATTCCAAAACAGTTCAACTTGGAACCGAGACGAGTTCTCCTATGGGGACAGCTGTAGAACCCTTTTGGAAATCTTTTTTTCCAAGAGTGTAGTGTTTTGGAATGGAGCCTTACTTGCGTTTAATAGGAACCATCTGGTTCATTTGAGAGGTTGATCTAGTTGTGTCTGATAGGGACTGTGGAGGAGGTGGTTGGGAACTGAAAGCACTTTGGGAGTCTTTCCCTAGCTCTGTCAGGAGACCACATTCCGCATGCATGTTCATTTCTCCAATTATATTTCAGTCAAATAGCTGCCAGATGACAACACCAAAATATCCACATTTACTAAAGAACAGTTTATAATTTTTTATCATCTTAAATGCATACCTTACTAGCTCTGTGCCGGTTGCTAGGAACTCTTTTTTTAAATCTTTTTTTTCTTGGCATGATTATGGCGCTTATTGTATGTCACTTCATATAAGAGTGTCTGCTAAATAACTAAAATGTTCAAAAATAAAATATATTATATTAATTGGCTACAAATTGGTGTTATGAGAAACAGACACAAGACAGGTACTATCGCTATGTCCGTTCAAATTCTGGGAAATACAATTACACAAGGCCATGACCTCTGTGGACAAAAACAATGTATTCAAATATCCTGCTTGGAGTGGCCTTGGGTCTGTGCAGCTAGTGAAACATTGGTCTCTGTCTGGTTAGCAGCTGGTGGGGATCAGACGCTGGCAAACTGTCTGTGCAGGGCCAAGCAAAGCCCACGATGAGCCCCAGCAGTGTTGAGACAAAGGTGCTAGGGTCCTTTGTACCTCAGTTGGTAGAGCATGGCGCTTATAACACCAGGATACTGCGTTCGATTCCTGGGACCACCCATACGTGAAATGCATGCAAGTGTGACTAAGTCGCTTTGGATAAAAGCGTCTTCTAAATGACATGTATTATTATATTACAACACTTTCTCGCTCTGATCCCCATCATCAATTCCCATCCACAGTTCCGTCAGCCTGCCTGGAATGGCTGGGTGCTCTCTAACACTTGCCCTCTCTTTCTCTTCTCTCCCTCTTCTCTCCAGGCTGCATGGTTCAGCTCCCGAGATTTATAGTCACAAGCGTTTGGAGCAGGTGGCGCATAGTTCGGGATCTCTTCCTCTTTCTCTCTCTTCTTTCCCTCTCTCTATCCGCTTCCTCTCTGCTGATCGCGCTGGACCCGGCTGGGCTAATTAGAAAAAAAAGAGAGGTAGGAGTCTACTGAGACGTGAATGCTGGGCGCAGCTGCAGAATGGCATTTCATTGGGATCTGTCAGCTAGGCTCTGATTGGCCTGACACTGCTAATCCTGCCAGATGTTCCGCATTAACTGATGAGTGCGTGACTGTGTCGTGCGAGGGGAAGCGGGGGACAGCCACGGCCGGGAACTCTGGGTAAACAAGGCCTCTCAGGGACCACTGTTCATGGGATTTGGGGGGATTTGAGGGATAGGATCATCCGGCATCCGGGAATTAGACGGCACAGAGCATGGATTGTGTCAATAGTTTGGGAAAATAGGCTTTGCTTGCTACATTTTTGCTCGTAGGACATGTTGTGGCCATCAAAGAATTGCAATACGCTATGGAGGTATGTAGCTAAGAAGGTATTGTCATTGACACAATCTTAGCGCTAACTCGTTTTAGGCGCTTGCATGCATTACTAGTCCCCATTATGCGGCATATAGGCTGTAAGTCAACCATGGTATTTTCCCCGTGCTGGGGAAACAGGTTTCATATGGCCCTCCCCACTGAACACATTTCTTTCTCTAAAATGGACGAGCGGAGCGAGAGCAGCTGCAGACGAGACCTCTGAGACCCCTGCCGAAGCCAAACTATCAAATGCCTTCAGACCGAAGATGGATTTTTTAATGTGTGAAAGCCGCACTGTATTCACAGAGTTGTTTTGTCTCTATGGCCGGACATGTTAATACATCTTTTTATATATATTTTTTCTCCACACTGGTCATAGTTATTGAAGGGAAATTGCAAGGTTAGAATAACTCCACAAGTCCTTGGCACTGCTAATGAGTAGGAGGGGGGGACACATTTCCAAAAGAGTACCCTAGTGTGCTTCCGCCCTGGCCTGAGATCCCGCCACAATTATTCTATTAGCATGCGCAGCTGTGTCTCTGTTCTTCTTTATCCGAGCAACTTATCACAACTGACAAGGCAGATGAGGCCGTCAGAAAGGGCCTGTCAGAGCCCCATTGTGTCCTGCAGAACATGGGGATACTTACCAGCTCCCTCTCTCCCCCCTTTGACACTCAGCTGTGGACTGGAGCCAGGGAAAGCCAGAGGCAGCTCGGGAGCAGAGGGTTTACTTGTCGCACCTATTCTGATTGACAAGGGCACTGGCAAAGAGATTAAGGCCGCATCCCAAAAGGCACCCTATACCGTATGTAGTGCACTAAGTAGTGCAGTATATAGGGAATAGGGTGTCATTTGAGACACACCCTAAATGTGGGTGAACACAACAGAAAGCTATACAGTAGTGGCTGAATTCTGTGGCCATAGGAAGGACTGTACAACGATCACCATTGTCTTGTGTTCTGCCTGCTTTCTCACCAAAAAGCCCTGATATGTGTTCAACAATGAGTTCAAGGTTCCTAGTAAAATGTGTGATTTTGGACATTGCATGCACAGCAACCATTTTAGGTCACATCGCACAGTTTACATTTGAATTCGTTCCACAGGTTTCTCTTTGCTTCCAGGTGCACCACATGGGCATTCAAACACTTCAACACAATCAATTTGCATTTGTACCAGGGAAATCAAAACGAGAACAGGAACAGGTCACCTTCTACATTGTTTGTGTTCACTTGAACATTTCATGCTGGTACCTGGCAGTCTGTTCCTCTTATAACCACTCCCCTTTCACAGCTCACTGAGCCTTAGACAGTGGATGTTGTTTGTTGAGGTTTCATGAACGGAACACATTATATGCACTCTACCTACTTTCGTCACCAGATATTCTTCATGAAACGCAAGTCAAACATTGTCACAGCAATACATTTTGTTCTAGTGGTTAAACTTGTACTGAGTTGACGGTGTAGCAAGCCATTATGGCAACGCGGTCTAGTGAGTTCAAATGCAATTTTACTACGCGTGTGGACAACACTGTACTGTATATCGATGTTCACAGGAGTACCAGCACGTATATTCACACAGCTATCCGCTCTACATACAACCAACCCCTCAACCAATCACGTGCAGAGCCTAATAAGAACACATGCGCTCTCTGTGGCTTGATTCAATAACCCACAAAACAAACAGAATCCTGTCTTAAAGACAAGACGAACATATTCCCCCGCCACATATTATTGGTTCAAGTAGTTTTATCTGACTTGTTGCCCAAGACCTTGTCTCAACACAGTAGGAAATACCACTGACAACATGAAAGCCCTGAGGAAGAAACCATACACCAAGCCGCACCACTGAGACTACCCCAGTCGTCTTCTTTACCTCGAGGAATAATGGAGCAGTGCATGATACAACTTGAACATGTTCAGGCCTCGGAGACACCAGGCTGCCAGGCAACTATAGGCTTTGCTGCTTTCAAGGAGACATGAATTCTGTACGGCAAGAGTGTGACTGGATTTTTGTGATGTAATTTCACAAATGAGTAGCTCATAATCAAGGTTTTGAAATAAGATGCCCCCATTTGCTTCTATATTTATGTTTACCATGTTGAGAAATACAAATAGGACACAGTAACGAGTACACAGTCTGTTTTACCAGTGTTTGCGGTTTCATTCATCATGAGCCTGCTCCCAATTCAGGTTGCAGACGGATGATCAAAATAACACGTGTTTTAATTGAACCAACAATCGAAACACCCTGTGAGCTCTAGCGGAGCTGTGGACATATTATTTGTACGAGATCATTGATGTTTGTGTTTTCAATCCAGTGGTGGCCTTTGAATGACTTTAATGCTCCATTTAACTGCTTACATAGTTTGTTGGAGCTAGGTAAAGTTTAAAAGTTGAGCTGGAACTTGAGCAATCCTAACATGCACAATATTTCATTAATGTGACAAGATCATAAAACACCAAGGGCACGCACTAAGCTGACAAGTACCACTCGTTCCATCGTTATAAATGACGCTGTGGACTAGAGACTGTTTGGACTGCATTGCAGTTCAGCCGGTTTCTCTCAAGCCACAATATGGCATGTGAAGCGCTATCAACACCTAGCTAAGTACAACCTCTGGGCTCTAGCTCGAAAATAAATAACATGGTTGTCTTTCCTCATTGCAGGGCCAAACACGCTGGTTTTGGAAATGGTATAAATCGGCTTTGATTCCGGATAGAAATGGACAAGGGAAACAAAATTACAATTTACAGCTCTGACAGCCGGCAGTTTTTTTCCACTCTTAAAAAAAAGAACAAATGTTTACGCTCCCCAAGTTAGTAAAAAGTTCTCATTGGGGTTTCAAGATCCTCAAAGTATGGCAAGTGTCAGGCACGTCAAACTGGCTCCTGCCGGTTACATTTGCTACCTGAAGCGATGTAACAAGTTTACTAATGGAAGCAGAGGTCTGAAAAAAGGAGTTGTGCAGCTGTCCCTAAACTCTAACACACACACACACACACACACACACACACACACACACACACACACACACACACACACACACACACACACACACACACACACACACACACACACACACACACACACACACACACACACACACACACACACACACACACACAATGAGATTAACTGGTTGACCTCAGTGTTGCAGCTCTACCACCAGGATAGTGTATTTATGTAAGCCAATGGTGTACACTAGTGTTCTCAAAGAGGCTTAATGATAAAGAGTGAAATGTGGAGCCAAACCGATAAGTACAGCTTGCTGACAGCTCATAGAGATGGGCAGGAATACCCTTTATTTACCTGTCATTACTCTCTGAATACCATGCTGTTGATCATGGCCTCAGTGACACTCCATGAAAAAAAGACAACAGACAACATTCAATGGGTATCGCATATCATATATTTCAGCATGCTTAGAGATGACATTTTATATCACCGTGTAGGTCACATGCTCCAATTTCAAACAAGACCAGACACATGCTCCAATCTCTAACAAGACCAGACACATGCTCCAATCTATCACAAGACAAGACACTCACTCCAATCTCTAACAAGACCAGCCACATGCTCCAATCTCTAACAAGACCAGACACTCGCTCCAATCTCAAACAAAACCAGACACTCGTTCCAATCTCTAACAAGACCAGACACTCGCTCCAATCTCAAACAAAACCAGACACTCGTTCCAATCTCTAACAAGACCAGACACATGCTCCAATCTCTAACAAGACCAGACACTCGCTCCAATCTCAAACAAAACCAGACACATGCTCCAATCTCTAACAAGACCAGACACTCGCTCCAATCTCAAACAAAACCAGACACTCGCTCCAATCTCTAACCAGACCAGGTCTACAGCACACTGCCAGTGGATTGGCAGAAGTGTTATATTGCATAAGCCAGTGGCTATTGTTCCAAAACTCATATTGCAAGACTATAAAAGGGCCTAGGGGGCAGACACGCACAAAAGCTATACTGGAGGTAGAACCCCTGCAGGCAGCTCTGGATGAAAGCAGAGTTTGGCTTAGGCCACAAGAGAACTGCCGATCTGGAAGTGATGGCACATTCTGGAAGGGATCAGCTGTCACACCCAGCATCCCAGCTGCTCTCTCTACACTATATATCCCATATTATACCAGGAAACAAACATACAGATTAGAGCCAAAATGGGTACTGCCATACCTATGTGTTGGTTCTAGACTTGTGTAATAAGCCATTTTGGGGTGACAGAGTTCTATGGCAATAACGGCACCCTCATCATGCAGGGTAGAATAGGAGATGGACCAGTCCTGATCATGCAGGGTAGAATAGGAGACGGACCAGTCCTCATCATGTAGGGTAGAATAGGAGATGGACCAGTCCTCATCATGTAGGGTAGAATAGGAGATGGACCAGTCCTCATGATGCAGGGTAGAATAGGAGATGGACCAGTCCTCACCATGCAGGTTAGAATAGGAGATGGACCAGTCCCTCACCATGCAGGGTAGAATAGGAGATGGAACAGTTCTCATCATGCAGGGTAGAATAGGAGATGGACCAGTTCTCATCATGCAGGGTAGAGTAGTAGAAGGACCAGTCCCTCATCATGCAGGGTAGAGTAGAAGGACCAGTCCCTCATCATGCAGGGTGGAGTAGAAGGACCAGTCCCTCATCATGCAGGGTAGAGTAGAAGGACCAGTCCCTCATCATGCAGGGTAGAATAGAAGGACCAGTCCATCATCATGTAGGGTAGAGTAGAAGGACCAGTCCCTCATCATGCAGGGTAGAATAGGAGATGGACCAGTCCCTCATCATGCAGGGTAGAGTAGAAGGACCAGCACCTCATCATGCAGGGTAGAATAGGAGATGGACCAGTCCCTCATCATGCAGGGTAGAGTAGTAGAAGGACCAGTCCCTCATCATGCAGGGTAGAATAGGAGATGGACCAGTCCCTCATCATGCAGGGTAGAGTAGTAGAAGGACCAGTCCCTCATCATGCAGGGTAGAGTAGGAGATGGACCAGTCCCTCATCATGCAGGGTAGAATAGGAGATGGACCAGTCCCTCATCATGTAGGGTAGAGTAGTAGAAGGACCAGTCCCTCATCATGCAGGGTAGAATAGGAGATGGACCAGTCCTGATCATGCAGGGTAGAATAGGAGACGGACCAGTCCTCATCATGTAGGGTAGAATAGGAGATGGACCAGTCCTCATCATGTAGGGTAGAATAGGAGATGGACCAGTCCTCATGATGCAGGGTAGAATAGGAGATGGACCAGTCCTCACCATGCAGGTTAGAATAGGAGATGGACCAGTCCCTCACCATGCAGGGTAGAATAGGAGATGGAACAGTTCTCATCATGCAGGGTAGAATAGGAGATGGACCAGTTCTCATCATGCAGGGTAGAGTAGTAGAAGGACCAGTCCCTCATCATGCAGGGTAGAGTAGAAGGACCAGTCCCTCATCATGCAGGGTGGAGTAGAAGGACCAGTCCCTCATCATGCAGGGTAGAGTAGAAGGACCAGTCCCTCATCATGTAGGGTAGAGTAGAAGGACCAGTCCCTCATCATGCAGGGTAGAATAGAAGGACCAGTCCATCATCATGTAGGGTAGAGTAGAAGGACCAGTCCCTCATCATGCAGGGTAGAATAGGAGATGGACCAGTCCCTCATCATGCAGGGTAGAGTAGAAGGACCAGCACCTCATCATGCAGGGTAGAATAGGAGATGGACCAGTCCCTCATCATGCAGGGTAGAGTAGTAGAAGGACCAGTCCCTCATCATGCAGGGTAGAATAGGAGATGGACCAGTCCCTCATCATGCAGGGTAGAGTAGTAGAAGGACCAGTCCCTCATCATGCAGGGTAGAGTAGGAGATGGACCAGTCCCTCATCATGCAGGGTAGAATAGGAGATGGACCAGTCCCTCATCATGTAGGGTAGAGTAGTAGAAGGACCAGTCCCTCATCATGCAGGGTAGAATAGGAGATGGACCAGTCCCTCATCATGCAGGGTAGAGTAGGAGATGGACCAGTCCCTCATCATGCAGGGTAGAATAGGAGATGGACCAGTCCCTCATCATGCAGGGTAGAATAGGAGATGGACCAGTCCCTCATCATGCAGGGTAGAGTAGGAGATGGACCAGTCCCTCATCATGTAGGGTAGAGTAGGAGATGGACCAGTCCCTCATCATGCAGGGTAGAGTAGGAGATGGACCAGTCCCTCATCATGCAGGGTAGAATAGAAGATGGACCAGTCCCTCATCATGCAGGGTAGAGTAGGAGATGGACCAGTCCCTCATCATGCAGGGTAGAGTAGGAGATGGACCAGTCCCTCATCATGCAGGGTAGAATAGGAGATGGACCAGTCCCTCATCATGCAGGGTGGAGTAGAAGGACCAGTCCCTCATCATGCAGGGTAGAGTAGGAGATGGACCAGTCCCTCATCATGCAGGGTAGAGTAGGAGACGGACCAGCCCCTCATCATGCAGGGTAGAGTAGGAGATGGACCAGCCCCTCATCATGCAGGGTAGAATAGGAGAGGGACCAGTCCCTCATCATGCAGGGTAAAGTAGGAGAAGGACCAGCCCCTCATCATGTAGGGTAGAATAGGAGATGGACCAGTCCTCATCATGTAGGGTAGAATAGGAGATGGACCAGTCCTCATGATGCAGGGTAGAATAGGAGATGGACCAGTCCTCACCATGCAGGTTAGAATAGGAGATGGACCAGTCCCTCACCATGCAGGGTAGAATAGGAGATGGAACAGTTCTCATCATGCAGGGTAGAATAGGAGATGGACCAGTTCTCATCATGCAGGGTAGAGTAGTAGAAGGACCAGTCCCTCATCATGCAGGGTAGAGTAGAAGGACCAGTCCCTCATCATGCAGGGTGGAGTAGAAGGACCAGTCCCTCATCATGCAGGGTAGAGTAGAAGGACCAGTCCCTCATCATGTAGGGTAGAGTAGAAGGACCAGTCCCTCATCATGCAGGGTAGAATAGAAGGACCAGTCCATCATCATGTAGGGTAGAGTAGAAGGACCAGTCCCTCATCATGCAGGGTAGAATAGGAGATGGACCAGTCCCTCATCATGCAGGGTAGAGTAGAAGGACCAGCACCTCATCATGCAGGGTAGAATAGGAGATGGACCAGTCCCTCATCATGCAGGGTAGAGTAGTAGAAGGACCAGTCCCTCATCATGCAGGGTAGAATAGGAGATGGACCAGTCCCTCATCATGCAGGGTAGAGTAGTAGAAGGACCAGTCCCTCATCATGCAGGGTAGAGTAGGAGATGGACCAGTCCCTCATCATGCAGGGTAGAATAGGAGATGGACCAGTCCCTCATCATGTAGGGTAGAGTAGTAGAAGGACCAGTCCCTCATCATGCAGGGTAGAATAGGAGATGGACCAGTCCCTCATCATGCAGGGTAGAGTAGGAGATGGACCAGTCCCTCATCATGCAGGGTAGAATAGGAGATGGACCAGTCCCTCATCATGCAGGGTAGAATAGGAGATGGACCAGTCCCTCATCATGCAGGGTAGAGTAGGAGATGGACCAGTCCCTCATCATGTAGGGTAGAGTAGGAGATGGACCAGTCCCTCATCATGCAGGGTAGAGTAGGAGATGGACCAGTCCCTCATCATGCAGGGTAGAATAGAAGATGGACCAGTCCCTCATCATGCAGGGTAGAGTAGGAGATGGACCAGTCCCTCATCATGCAGGGTAGAGTAGGAGATGGACCAGTCCCTCATCATGCAGGGTAGAATAGGAGATGGACCAGTCCCTCATCATGCAGGGTGGAGTAGAAGGACCAGTCCCTCATCATGCAGGGTAGAGTAGGAGATGGACCAGTCCCTCATCATGCAGGGTAGAGTAGGAGACGGACCAGCCCCTCATCATGCAGGGTAGAGTAGGAGATGGACCAGCCCCTCATCATGCAGGGTAGAATAGGAGAGGGACCAGTCCCTCATCATGCAGGGTAAAGTAGGAGAAGGACCAGCCCCTCATCATGTAGGGTAGAGTAGAAGAGGACCAGGTTAGGCCGGAGTTTCAAGGCCAATGGCATCTGATCTAGCATTTACTGTAACTAGTTTCACTTGCCATTTTCCTGAAGTTGAACAATTGCCAATGGCTTTCTCCAATTTTTGTTACATTTTTTTACATATTTGAATGAGACCGTGTTGGTGGACATAAGCACTCCTATAATTGATTTTATACAGTAGGTGGCATTTTGGACATAAATTCAAGAATGCTCAAAGTAACAACCTGCATGACTTTACATACCTTGGTATTTATAGATGTACATGAACACTATGGACATTCTGAAGACAGTGATGAAACTACACTGAACAAAAAAAGAAATGCAACAGTTGCATTGGTTTTACTGGGTTACAGATCACATGAGGAAATCAGTCAATTGAAATCATTTCGTTAGGCCCTAATCTATGGTTTTCATATGACTTGGAATACAGATATGCATCTGTTGGTCACAAATACCTTAAATTAAAAAGGGCCTCAATGGGCCTCAGGATCTTGTTTTTGTGCACTCAAAATGCCATCAATAAAATGAACATTAAATTCTCTGGCAACAGCTCTGGTGGACATTCCTGCAGTCAGCATGCCAATTGCACGCTCCTCAACGTGAGACATCTGTGGCATTGTGTCGTGACACCATTTTAGTGTGGCCTTTTATTGTCCCCAGCACAAGGTGCACCTGTGTAATGATCATGCTGTTTAATCAGCTTATTGATATACCACACCTCACTAACAGGGATGTAAATACATTTTTGCCAATTTCTTTTGAGAAATAAGCTTTTTGTGCGAATGGAACATTTCTGGGATCTTTTATTTCAGCTCATGAAACATGGGAACAACAATTTACCAGTTGTGTTTATATGTTTGGTTCAGTGTATAACAGGAAACGCATTACATACAACTGACTGGAAATGTTGTCCTGTCACTTGACGATTTTATCATTTCCAGGTACAATATAACTGCGAAATCTTTATCACCCAAGAGATTAACTTATTTAGATTTTTATTTCTCATGTTTTTTTCTCCCTTATGTCATTTAGAGTGCCTCATTGATATTGATTACTGAATTGTTGGGTTTGGATCTTGCAAGAAAGGCATTTCACTGTACTTGTGCACGTGACATTGAAACTTGAACTATAAATCCCAAAGTGATGAGATTTACAGTATGAACAAAAACACTTAATTAATGATTTGATCTGACTAGGGTCCCACATCAGTAGGTGAGATCTTTCCAGACGGAAAGCACGGGGGCACCTGTGGATTTTCCCCTTGTTTCCACTGTCAGTTGGAAGGCATCAAATAAACATGCTGGACTGTTATCTCCATCCCACCAAGGAGCAGTCTGAGAAAGGAGGATGTGGTTAAAGTGGCGTAAATGTGCCTCTGACTGACTGAATTCCTCCTCTCTACACACACACACTCGCACACACACACTCGCACACTCGCACACACACACACACACACACACACACACACACACACACACACACACACACACACACACACACACACACACACACACACACACACACACACACACACACACACACACACACACACACACACACACACACACACACACACTGGCAGGCACAGACACACAAATTCTCGGCTGCCCCAGCCATAGAGGATAGGGGCTCACACAGTGATAGGGAACAATATGCTGATTTGTAACCCTGTTTCCTGTGCGTGCACAGAACACTACCCTCTGTCTTATCTTACACAACAGCCACCTGCCTCCAACCTGTCTGCAACCAGGTAAGCACGGTGCGTTGTGACATGGGAGTATTCATTATCTTTTTGCACATCTCTTGAACTACCTCCAATTCCTGAATGGATTGTCCCCCCCGGGGGGAAGCGATGTAGTGGGCGATAATGAGAGCATAGAAAGAAACAAATGGAGAAGCCATAATCTGGAGTTCTCCTCTGCAGACTCAAGCTCAACATCAATCAACGTAACTGTTTATCAACTTTCACTGCCATGTTTTATTTCTCTTGTAAAGGAGTGACCTTTAGTTTTTTGTGTTTGTTTCCTGTTGGCAGTCAACACCAAATACTCTATCAAATCGCCAACTGTGCTATTTAGAGTGACCAAGTGACACAGGTGCTACTCTGTTATAAGACCTCCAATGTACCTTATATCCATTTGATCCCCCAGATGAGACTAACTTGGCATTGTTGTATATAATATAAATATGGAAACTTTGTTCAACCTCTCTCGGATTGGTGGGTCCCCTGCAGGCTGTTGAGTTAAAGTAGGCTAATGCGATTAGCATGAGGTTGTTAGTAACACGAACATTTCCCAGGACATAGACATATCTGTGGTTGGCAGAAAGAGTAAATTCTTGTTAATCTAAATGCACTGTCCAATTTACAGTAGCTATTATGGTGAAATAATACCATGCTATTGTTTGAGGAGAGTGCACAGTTATGAACTTGAAAAGTTAATAAACCAATTAGGCACATTTGGGCAGTTTTGATACAACATTTTGAACAGAAACGCAATGGTTCATTGGATCAGCATAAAACTGTGCACATACACTGCTGCCATCTAGTGGCCAAAATCTAAATTGAGCCTGCACTGGGAAAATACATTATGGCCTTTCTCTTGCGTTTAAAAAATTTTAATAAAAAAACATGTTTTTTTTTACTATTATCTTTTACTAGATCTAATGTGTTATATTCTCCTACATTCATTTCACATTTCCACAAACATCAAGTGTTTCCTTTCAAATGGTATCAAGAATATGCACATCCTTGCTTCAGGTCCGGAGCTACAGGCGGTTAGATTTGGGGTAAAATTGAAAAAAATGTCAGGTCCTTAAGAGGTTTAAACTCCGTTGTCTGTATTCTGTCTCTAAATGTTTATCACGTTTAGCACCATATCACTGAGTATGTGTAAATATGCTTGGTGAATATAGGTGATTCTGATTGTAAGGTACTGACTGCCAGTAGCATCAGCGGAGATGATGTGTAAGGGGATTGTCCACAGACACTAATTGTTCCTAACTTTTATCATTCACACAAAGAGTCCGGAATGTGTAAAGAGCCAAGGACACAAAAGCGTTTCCCTCATCAAAAGGAGCACTAGGGGTGACTTGTTCCACTGAGCCTTTGTCCACATGTTTCATGAAGTATCTCTCTTGCTGGAGGAAAAAAAGGGATCTGGATTTCTCAAATTAAAGCGTTCTCCGATTTCCTTACCACATTCCACTTTTCCTGTTTTTTAGATTCCATAAGAAGTTAGTGTGCCGAAGATATTTCCAAAGTCAACTTAAAAAACAGGGCCAAAGCCACGAGGATAATGACCATGACATTCGTCTGACAGTTTCCCCTATCCCTGCGCCCCCGCCCCTCTAACCCCCTTTTTAAGCCGTTGTTTAAGGTTCGGCTTCGGAACCCACTTTGAACCCTCAGATTGTTCCCTAGCAGCACAGCTCCACGGTCCTTTATCTGTGCCCTGATGCACCAGAGCAGATTATCCCACTCCAGTCTTGTCCCTGTAGCCAGCCAGAGCCACAGCTGTGTGACTTGGTCATTGTCTGCCATACACCCCCTTCCCTAGGCCCCAGCCATTCTATCCTTAAGGTTCTCCACATGATGCAATCGATAGCAGGCCTGAAAAGAGTGTCTCCCAGGACTCAGACCTTTTCCTATTGTGATAATCCTCATTTGGTTTCAGGCTAGGGATCAAAGTTGTGGGCACTGGTGCTAAGAAATACACCAGATGTATGGGTATTTCCATTCATTTTGAGAATACTTCCAGACTACATTGCCATAAAAACTCGTCTGCAAAGATGTCGTGAAGAGTGCTTGACAACACCTCTTCCCTCTCAGGAGGCAGAACATTTTTGGCATGCGCCCTCAGCTCCTCAACATTCTACATTCAACATTCTACAGCTGCACCATCGAGAGCATCTTGACTCGCTGCATCACCGCTTGGTATGGCAAATGCCGCAAAGTGCTACAGAGGGTGGTGCGGACGGCCCAGTACATCACTGGGGCAGAGCTCCCTGTCATCCAGGGCCTTTATATCAGGCGGTGTCAGTGGAAGGCCTGAGAAATTGCTAAAGACTTCAGCCACCCAAGTCATAGACTGTTCACTCTGCTACCGTACGGTAAATGGTACCGGAGCATCGGCACCCGGACCAACAGGCTCCGAGACAGCTTCTACCCCCAAGCCATAGATGTTAAATAGTTCCTTAAGGGTACCCAAACTATCTGTACTGACCCTATCTTGCACTGACTCTATACAAACTCACAAGACTATCTATACACAAACACTCACTCACACGGACACTCTCACCCCCCCTCAAATCAAGTTTTATTTGTCACGTGTGAAATTGCTTACTTACAAACAATGCAGTTCAAGAAATAGAGTTAAGAAAATATGTACTACATAAACTAAAGTAAAAAATTACTTTATAATTATAATCAAAAAGTAACACAAAAAAGTACATAAAAATAACGAGGCTATGTACAGTGGGTACCGGTATCGAGTCAATGTCCGGGGGTACAGGTTAGTTGAGGTAATTTGTGAAGTGACTATGCAAAGATAATAGACAGTGAATAGCAGCAGTGTAAAAACAAAGGGGGGGGGGGGGGATCAATATAAATAGTCAAGGTGGCCATTTGATTAATTGTTCAGCAGTCTTATGGCTTGGGGGTAGAAGCTGTTAAGGAGCCATTTGGTCCTAGACTTGACACTTCGGTACTGCTTGCCGTGCGGTAGCAGAGAGAACAGTCTATGACTAGGGAGTCTGACTGGAGTCTTTGACAATTTTTTGGGCCTTCCTCTGACAGAATAGAATATAGGTCTTGGATGTCAGGAAGCTTGGCCCCAGTGATGTACAGGGCTGTACGCACTGCCCTCTGTTGCACCTTTACGGTTAGATGCCGAGCAGTTGCCATACCAGGCGGTGATGCAACCAGTTAGGATGCTCTCGATGGTGCAGCATTATAACTTTGTGAGCATCTGGGGACCCATGCTAAATCTTTTCAGTCTCCTGAGGGGAGAAAAGGTGTTGTCGTTGGTGATGTGGAAACCAATGAACTTGAAACTCTCGACCCGATCCACTTCAGCGCCATCAACGTTAATGGGGGCCTGTTCAGCCCTCCATTTTCCTATAGTCCACGATCAGCTCCTTTCTCTTTCTCACATTGAGAGAGAGGTTGTTGTTCTGCCACCACACTGCCAGGTCTCTGACCTCTTTATAGGTTGTCTCATCATTGTCAGTGATCAGGCCTACCACGATTTTGTCAAATCAAATCACGTGTGCCGAATACAACAGGTGTAGACTTTACAGTGAAATGCTTACTTACAGGCTCTAACCAATAGTGCAAAAAAGGTATTAGGTGAACAATAGGTAAGTAAAGAAATAAAACAACAGTAAAAAGACAGGCTATAAAAGTAGCGAGGCTACATACAGACACCGGTTAGTCAGGCTGATTGAGGTAGTATGTACATGTAGATATGGTTAAAGTGACTATGTATTTATGATGATCAGAGAGTAGCAGTAGCGTAAAAGATGGGTTGGCGGGTGGTGTTTGGCAGATAGCCTGGTTAGCCAATGCACGGGAGCACGGTTGGTCGACCCAATTGAGGTAGTATGTACATGAATGTATAGTTAAAGTGACTATGCATATATGATAAACAGAGAGTAGCAACGGCGTAAAAGAGGGGTTGGGGGGGGGGCACACAATGCAAAAAGTCTGGGTAGCCATTTGATTACTTGTTCAGGAGTCTTATGGCTTGGGGGTAAAAACTGTTGAGAAGCCTTTTTGTCCTAGACTGGCTCTCCGGTACTGCTTGCCATGCGGTAGTGGAGAGAACAGTCTATGACTGGTGTGGCTGGGGTCTTTGACAATTTTTAGGGCCTTCCTCTGACACCGCCTGGTGTAGAGGTCCTGGATGGCAGGCAGCTTAGCCCCAGTGATGTACTGGGCCGTAAGCACTACCATCTGTAGTGCCTTGCGATCAGAGGCTGAGCAATTGCCGTATCAGGCAGTGATGCAACCAGTCAGGATGCTCTCGATGTTGCAGCTGTAGAACCTTTTGAGGATCTCAGGACCCATGCCAAATCTTTTTAGTTTCCTGTGGGGGAATAGGCTTTGTTGTGCCCTCTTCACGACTGTCTTGGTGTGCTTGGACCATTCTATTTTGTTGTTGATGTGGACACCAAGGAACTTGAAGCTCTCAACCTGCTCCACTACAGCCCTGTCAACGAGAATGGGGGCGTGATCGGTCCTCATTTTCCTGTAGTTCACAATCATCTCCTTAGTCTTGCTTACATTGAGGGATAGGTTGTTATTCTGGCACCACCCAGCCAGGTCTCTGGCCTCCTCCCTATAGGTTGTCTAGTTGTTGTCGGTGATCAGGCCTACCACTGTTGTGTCGTCTGCAAACTTAATGATGGTGTTGGAGTCGTGCCTGGCCATGCAGTCATGGGTGAACAGGGAGTACAGGAGGGGACTGAGCAGGCATCCCTGGGGAGCTCCAGTGTCGAGGAAGGGCATGGCAGATGTGTTGCCACCTACCCTCACCACCTGGGGGCGGCCCGCCAGGAAGTCCAGGATCCAGTTGCAGAGGGAGGTGTTTAGTCCCAGGGTCCTTAGCTTAGTGATGAGCTTTGAGGTTACTATGGTGTTGAACGCTGAGCTGTAGTAAATTAATAGCATTCTCACATTAGTGTTTATTTTTGTCCAGGTAGGAAAGGCAGTGTGGAGTGCAATAGAGATTGCATCATCTGTGGATCTGTTTGGGCGGTATGCAAATTGGAGTGGGTCTAGGGCTTCTGGGATAATGGTGTTGATGTGAGCCATGACCATTCTTTCAAAGCACTTCATGGCTACCGACGTGAGTGTTACGTGGCGGTAATCATTTAGAAAGGTTATCTTCACTTTATTGGACACAGGGACTATGGTGGTCTGTTTGAAACATGTAGGTATTACAGACTCGGTCAGGGAGAGATTGAAAATGACAGGGACACTTGCCAGTTGGTCTGTGCATGCTCTGAGTACACATCCTGGTAATCTTCCTGGCCCCGTGGCTTTGTGAATATTGACCTGTTTAAAGGTCTTGCTCTCATGCATGCTTCAGTGTTGCTTGCCTTGACGCGAGTATAAAAGGCACTTAGCTCATCTGGTAGGCTCGCGTCACTGGGCAGCTCGCGGCTGGGTTTCCCTTTATAGTCCATAATAGTTTTCAAGCCCTGCCGCATCCGACGAGCGTCAGAGCCGGTGTAGTAGGATTCAATCTTTGCCCTGTATTGACGCTTTGCCTGTTTGATGGTTCGTCTGGATTTGCGTCCCGCTCCTTGAAAGCGGCAGCATTAGCTTTTAGCTCGGTGCGGATGTTGCCTGTAATCCATGGCTTCTGGTTGGGAAATGTATGTACGGTCACTGTGGGGCCAACATCGTCGATGCACTTATTGATGAAGCCAGTGACTGATGTGGTATACTCCTGAATGTTTTTGGAATAATCACAGAACATGTTCCAGTCTGTGCTAGCAGAACAGTTCTGTAGCGTAGCATCCGCATCATCTGACCACTTCCGTATTGCACGTGTCACTGGTACTTCCTGCTTTAGTTCCTGCTTGTAAGCAGGAATCAGGAGGATAGCATTATGGTCAGATTTGCCAAATGGAAGGCGAGGGAGTGCTTTGTACGCATCTCTGTGTGTGGAGTAAAAGTGGTCTATAGTTTGTTTTTTGTTTTTTTCTCTGGTTGCACATATGACATGCTGGTAGAAATGAGGTAAAACGGATTTAAGTTTGTGTGCATTAAAGTCCCCAGCCACTAGGTGCGCCGCTTCTGGATGAGCAATTCCCTGTATGCTTATGGCCTTATACAGCTCTTTGAGTGCAGTCTTAGTGCCATTATCGGTTTGTGGTGGTAAAAAGACGGCTAGGAATAATATAGATGAGAACTCTCTTGGTAGATTGTGTGCTCAACAGCTTTTCATGAGGTATTCTACCTCAGGTGACCAATAGCTCAAGACTTCTTTAATGTTAGACATTGCGCACCAGCAGTTATTGACAAATAGACACACGCCCCCGACCCTCGTCTTACCAGACATAGCTGCTCTGTCCTGCCGATGCACGGAGAAGCCTGCCAGCTCTATATTATCTGTGTGTTCGTTTAGCCACGTCTCGGTGAAACATAAGATATTACAGTTTTTAATGTCCCGTTGGTAGGAGAGTCTTAATCCTAGATCGTCCAGTTTGTTTTCCATCTACCTCAAATACCTCGTACCTCTGCACATTGATCTGGTACTGGTTCTCGCTGTATATATTTCCACATTGATCTGGTACTGGTACTCCCTGTATATAGATCCACAGTGATCTGGTACTGGTACTCCCTGTATATAGATCCACATTGATCTAGTACTGGTAGTCCCTGTATATAGATCCACATTGATCTGGTACTGGTACTCCCTGTATATAGCTCCACATTGATCTGGTACTGGTACTCCCTGTATATAGCTCCACATTGATCTGGTACTGGTACTCCCTGTATATAGCTCCACATTGATCTGGTACTGGTACTCCCTGTATATAGCTCCACATTGATTTGGTACTGGTACTCCCTGTATATAGCTCCACATTGATCTGGTATTGGTACTCGTATTGTGTATTGTATTCCTCTGTGTTCCAATTTTATCTATTTAAAAATATCTCCACATTGTTGGCAAGGGCTCGGAAGCAAGCATTTTACGGTAAAGACTACACCCGTTGTATTAGTCGGATGTGATGTAACATTTTTGATTTACATGGCATTTATAAAAGTTATTAAGCAGCCATGGGTTGTTATGAATGCTTATAACACGTCTCACCATGCATTATGGGTGTGATAGAAACCACCATAACCCAAACAGGTGGGGTCATAGTGTTATAGACATCTTATAGGCCTAGGTCATTGTAAGATTAAGAATGCGACTTGGCAGAACAATCAACTCTCTGCCTTCCTAGAATTCCGAGCGGTCTATCTGAAGTCAATCTACAACAGCGCGCAGTACAAATACAACACTGACTCATCCTGTAATTATTGTAGAACATAGGAGAAAGGAAATCCCCTGCATAGCTGCATCTACTCATGTAACAATTTGCTATAATTGTGATTGTGGTTGAATGAAAATGGTGGTTAGGGCAAACAAGATGTTTTTATGACTCTGCCATGCATTGCCTTTGAGAGACAACCACCTTTCTGTGGCAGGTTTCTGTGATGGTAGTAGTAAACAGAAATTAAATTGCTTTCGTGATTGATTGAGTTCTGTGTAGGAGTTCTGCACTTGTATGTCTTTTGTCCATTTTTTTCAATGCCCTGATTTTCATAAAATGGGTGATATGCATTTGAGGTACATAGCCCATGGGAGCTGTTCTGTCTACACTGGGAGTAGTAGATCTAGGCAGAATTAACATGAGGCCATGCCACACACAGACTGTCAGTAGTTATACATTCATTGCATGTCACACTGCTGTGACATTCCCGGCATTACATAATCATTCCTGAGTTATCAACACACTCCTTCCTGATTTTGCAGTTCGGAGGGGAACACAGAACTCCAAAGGAATTTACTCAGTGGCACTTTATGCAAAGGGACGCGAATCACATTTTCCCGGGACTTCCTGTCTGTATCCAAGACATTTCCCGCCTGTTATGCATACAGACGTGTAAATACAATCGGGCTGAAAGAGAGTGCAGAGAAGCTGGGCGGCAGCAGCGCATTCAGAATGGGACTGCCGGGATCTGAGTGGATTAGAGCTGTCACTATCAATCAAATCCGGTCAAAGGGCAGCTTTTCAGGTGGCACAAACAGACTGTTTGGCTGGGCGGGTTATTCTGGGAGGGAGCTTTGTATCTTTTCAACGGAGGGGACCAAGAAAGACATTGGTGTAAACAGGGACCTCTCAGCTAATGCTGAATTCGGAGGAGTGTGAAGGGATGTGTTTTTGTGGTTTAATGCATATTCTGTTGGCTACTTTTGTTGCTGTTGTTGTTGTGTATTCTACTTGTTTTTTTACATGGCATTAAAAGCATCTTGCGCCACAACAAATTGTCATAGCAGGCAAAAGGTGTCTACACAGGGTTTACAGAGACTAGATATTATGCTTGTTTTAGAGATAGTAAACATTTATCGTAGTCATGACGACTTGCTGAAAGGGTTGAGCAGCCGCTAAAATTCAAAAACATCTGCAGTTCCTGGAATGTCCATTAGATTATGCTTGTCTTTTTTTCCTTCACCGAGTCATTTCCTGTCTTCAGGAAAATCTGAGATAAGAATGTACTCCCTCAATCAAGTGATTCTAGACACAAAGCTAGCATAATTTTCCTTCCGTGTCCACAAAAGTACACAGTGACTGATAGCAGCTCACAAATAAACAATTGCTATCCTAGCGATGGTTGAGATTCATGAGGCTCAAGATGTCACGTGAATTCTGAGGGAACATTGTGACCCACCACAATGGGAGGTTGAAATGAACAAACCAATAGAATTTGAATGATCTTTTACATAAAACATTACACTCTATTGCAACTTCATTGAAAAGATCCCTGAAGATGTCTTAGGGAAATCATTGTCTTGTTCTAGAAGAACTGTAGACGTGATAAACAGAAGGTAACGTTTTGAGGGGAAAGGTTTTTGGAGAGCGTCATCCCTGACGGTCAGAACCTATGGTCAGGTTGTGGTCATTTTTCAATTACATGGAAGTCAATTCATGCATGTTCATACCCAGATTGTCATCATGCCTGTTCCTGGAGTGACATCTAACTCACCTCAAGCACTCTTTTTATGAAGTAGTGTCTCTTGCTTGGGAGTGAAACAAACTTCACTGAGCAACCAAGCATTTATTTTTCTATTGCATGTAATTATAAGAAAAACCTCCAGGGGGCTTTTAACAGTAACCCTTCGAAGTAATCAGGAATCCTATTTGTCCAATTTAAGAGTAGGACTATCATGGAACCTGTTGTTTTTTAGTGTGGCTGTGGGTATGAAATGTACATGTATGCATACACTTGCGTGTGGTTGCGAGCTTTATGTGTACTTTGATCTATTTATAGAGTTGTGTTTGCGTAGTACTTCCAGATTCCCACCTCTCGGCATGAAGACTGACAGCTACAGTTGTGTGTTATTCTAAAGTGGTGGAGATTGTTGGTACTTGAAAGAGCTTGTGGACGCTTGAATTTGATTTATGTTCTGTGTGTTTGATATCAATCATAAAAACGACAACACAGCTGTAGGAAGGAAAACTCATCTCCTGTTTAGAACGTCCTTTGATGTCGAAGTTGAAAGGAACAATGGAAAAAGGTACCATTTTTTTCTCATGGTCGGTTCATCTTTTTCTAATTTATTATCCATATTTCCCATTAAATCAACTGTAAATCAAGATATTCCTGACAAGTGAAGAGAAAAAACACGGCGCTTTGTGATTGTATCACGTTATTTTTGCTTCCCAGTCATATAGCAGTGCAGTGATGAAATATGTCAAATGAAAAGTCCTTTGGATTTGTTTTTATCTGCTCTTGGCTGCTGTTGGCCTTTAACGTTGTACATTTCTCGCCAAATGCAGATAAAATGTTGCATGAGAGAAGTGTGGAACGGTTGCATAAAGTTACGGGCCTCAAAATAAGTTCTCACGTGATATTTATTGGGCAATGAGTGTAATGTGGTAATAACTTTCATCACGTGTGACTGAACACATACATAGTGATTATGTGTGAACAACAATGACTCCACTGACACTCTACTGCCCTCTACTGGCTCTCGCTTGCACTTCTCTGGGATTGGATGAAAAAAGATAGTTGAAGTTGCCTTTAAACACTGATCTAGAATCAGATCACTCTACCCCAACCATAACCTTGACTAATATCTGACCCCATATCTAGTGATTATGTGTGAACAACAATGACTCCACTGACACTCTACCTTGACTAATATCTGACCCTATTGCCAGTGCACAGTGAATTTTTACGCCTTGGCAATACATCAATAATGTAAAGGTGAAATATGACATGTGCCAATAAATACCAGAACTCATACATAGTGCTTCTAACTGCTTAAGTGTTTATTAATGTGGGGTCCAACCGGTATCATCGACATGTGTCCAGTGTCACAAATCCCTCTCTGCCTCTCCCCCTGTCTCTCTCTGCCTCTCCGCACTCTCTCTCTCTCTGCCTCTCTGCACTCTCTCTCTCTCTCCACATGCTCTCTCTCTCTGCCTCTCCACACGCTCTCTCTCTACCTCTTCGCATTCTCTCTCTCTGCCTCTCCACACGCTCTCTCTCTGCTTCTCCGCAATCTCTCTCTGCCTCTCCGCACTCTCTCTGCCTCTCCGCACTCTCTCTCTCTCTGCCTCTCCGCAATCTCTCTCTGCCTCTCCACACGTTCTCTCTCTACCTCCCCACATGCTTTCTCTCTCTCTACCTCTCCACGCGCTCTTTCTCTGCCTCTCCACACTCTCTCTACCGCTCCACAAGCCCTCTCACTGCCTCTCCACACACTCTCTCTCTGCCTCTCCACACGCTCTCTCTCTGCCTCTCCGCACGCTCTCTCTCTGCCTCTCCACACGCTCTCTCTCTGCCTCTCCGCATTCTCTCTCTCTGCCTCTCCACACGTTCTCTCTCTACCTCCCCACATGCTTTCTCTCTCTCTACCTCTCCACGCGCTCTTTCTCTACCTCTCCACGCGCTCTTTCTCTGCCTCTCCACACTCTCCCTCTCTCTGCCTCTCCACACTCTCTCTCTCTCTACCTCTCCACACTCTCTGTCTCTACCTCTCCGCACTCTCTCTGCCTCTCCACACGCTCTCTCTCTACCTCTCCACATGCTCTCTCTCTGCCTCTCCACACTCTCTCTCTCTGCCTCTCCACACGCTCTCTCTACCTCTCCACGCGCTCTTTCTCTGCCTTTCCACACTCTCTCTCTCTCTGCCTCTCCACACTCTCTCTCTCTCTACCTCTCCACACTCTCTGTCTCTACCTCTCCGCACTCTCTCTGCCTCTCCACACGCTCTCTCTCTACCTCTCCACATGCTCTCTCTCTGCCTCTCCACACTCTCTCTCTCTGCCTCTCCACACGCTCTCTCTACCTCTCCACACGCTCTCTCTCTGCCTTTCCACACTCTCTCTCTCTGCCTCTCCACACGCTCTCTCTCTGCCTCTCCACACTCTCTCTCTCTGCCTCTCCACACTCTCTCTCTCTTCCTCTCCACACTCTCTCTCTCTGCCTCCACATGCTCTCTCTCTGCTTCTCCACACTCTCTCTCTCTGCCTCTCCACACGCTCACTCTCTGCCTCTCCATCAGTAGTTACCGCTCTCTAAAATCCCAACAAAATTGGAGGAATTTGTCTTCCTCTCCTTCCAGGGAACCTGCCCTGTGAGAGCTTTGACTCAGGGATTTTACAGCTTTCATCTTGTCTCACTGTGTACTACTATCTTTGCTCATTCTGCAGAAATGGCAATTAACACCCTCCATAAATCTGGCAGTAAGGGGAGGGAGCAGTCAGCTTCGATTTCCCATCTACTGTGGCAGGGCCTTGTGTGCCCAACTGTGGTGCCAAGATCTATTTGTGTGCAGGTGTTGCACCACAACTGTAATAAAACAGTCAGTAGACAAGTATCAACAACATACAATTATGTTCACAAGCCAGTTCTAATACTGTAGCATGATAACACATATTTGCCTCAAATATTCAATGTTGAAATTCACACTTATCCTCCCCAATCACTTAATGACGTATACCCGTTAGATATGAAGTCTCTCTTTCTGCAGGGCAGATCACAGTTGGAGGCAGACCAGCTAAAGCTCCTGTGGTTATGGGCATATTCTTCACACATAGATGACTAGTCACACAGTCCTAGTTCCACTCTTGAATTGAGTAGGTTGATATGGTGTCCATAACGAACTATCCAGCACCCCCTGGGGTTTTCCTTGGCTTGTAACTGAGCTGGCGGTAGTTTCTGTCTGCCCTTGGTCATTTCCATGAAAAAGGACCCATGAGTGCCAACGTGAAGTTCTTAGGAGCATATTCATTTGAAAATACTTGAGGCATCAGAACACAATAAGGTTGGCGTAAAGCCCCCTGCCAACTAATATCAACTGGAAGTTGAAGAAATATTGCCTTGTGCCTTGTATTTCTGTTACCAAAACCCCACATATCTCCTTTATGAGGACGGAGGGTAATAAAAGTTCAGAAGTAATACGTAATGGTAGACCAACCAATTGGTTACAGTGATTTTACTGATATCAAATTAGTTCATGCATTATTAAGTGATTTAAAACTCGTAATTCTGTCACCAAATTGGTAACGGAGATACCACAAATATAGGTAATGGAATTACTGCAATTGAATTGGCTACAGTGGGAAATCCTAATCCTAATTCTTTATCTTCGTTTTCAGGAGGTCAAGCCAAGAGTGTTTAAACAGTCTGGACAACCCCTCCCTCTCTCTCTCTCTCCCTCTCTCTCTCCCTCCCTCTCTCTCTGCCTCTCTCTCCTACTCACCAGTTAAAGTAACCTCTCCCAGCTCTACAATGACACACTTAGTTATCTACCCACCGCGGTCCTTTCTTTTAGCATGTGCACATAGTAAGTACACCATCATGCTTTCGGGATACGTGTCTTTTCAGATTCCACAATGATTCTTTAGTTGTGGACACTACATCACCACACTCCCTCTCTTGCTCTTGGTCCTCGTCTTTGTAAGTCACCTTGATTTGGCACCTGTGTGTTTTATCAGTTTCTTTATGAAAGTATTTAGCGTACTCCATGACAGTAGCTAAAGCAAGGGGCTATAGCAGAACACAATAGACTACAGCAAGGGGCTATAGCAGAACACAGTAGTCTACAGCAAGGGGCTATAGCAGAACACAGTAGACTACAGCAAGGGGCTATAGCAGAACACAGTAGTCTACAGCAAGGGGCTATAGCAGAACGCAGTAGACTACAGCAAGGGGCTATAGCAGAACACAGTAGACTACAGCAAGGGGCTATAGCAGAACGCAGTAGACTACAGCAAGGGGCTATAGCAGAACACAGTAGACTATAGCAAGGGGCTATAGCAGAACACAGTAGACTACGGCAAGGGGCTATAGCAGAACACAGTAGACTATAGCAAGGGGCTATAGCAGAACACAGTAGACTATAGCAAGGGGCTATAGCAGAACACAGTAGTCTACAGCAAGGGGCTATAGCAGAACACAGTAGACTACAGCAAGGGGCTATAGCAGAACACAGTAGTCTACAGCAAGGGGCTATAGCAGAACACAGTAGACTATAGCAAGGGGCTAAAGCAGAACACAGTAGATTACAGCAAGGGGCTATAGCAGAACACAGTAGATTACAGCAAGGGGCTATAGCAGAACACAGTAGTCTACAGCAAGGGGCTATAGCAGCACGCAGTAGACTACAGCAAGGGGCTATAGCAGAACACAGTAGACTACAGCAAGGGGCTATAGCAGAACACAGTAGATTACAGCAAGGGGCTATAGCAGAACACAGTAGTCTACAGCAAGGGGCTATAGCAGAACACAGTAGTCTACAGCAAGGGGCTATAGCAGAACACAGTAGTCTACAGCAAGGGGCTATAGCAGAACACAGTAGACTACAGCAAGGGGCTATAGCAGAACACAGTAGTCTACAGCAAGGGGCTATAGCAGAACGCAGTAGACTATAGCAAGGGGCTATAGCAGAACGCAGTAGACTACAGCAAGGGGCTATAGCAGAACACAGTAGACTATAGCAAGGGGCTATAGCAGAACGCAGTAGACTACAGCAAGGGGCTATAGCAGAACACAGTAGTCTACAGCAAGGGGCTATAGCAGAACACAGTAGTCTACAGCAAGGGGCTATAGCAGAACACAGTAGACTACAGCAAGGGGATATAGCAGAACACAGTAGTCTACAGCAAGAGGCTATAGCAGAACGCAGTAGACTACAGCAAGGGGCTATAGCAGAACGCAGTAGACTACAGCAAGGGGCTATAGCAGAACACAGTAGACTACAGCAAGGGGCTATAGCAGAACACAGTAGTCTACAGCAAGGGGCTATAGCAGAACACAGTAGACTACAGCAAGGGGCTATAGCAGAACGCAGTAGACTACAGCAAGGGGCTATAGCAGAACACAGTAGACTATAGCAAGGGGCTATAGCAGAACGCAGTAGACTACAGCAAGGGGCTATAGCAGAACACAGTAGACTATAGCAAGGGGCTATAGCAGAACGCAGTAGACTACAGCAAGGGGCTATAGCAGAACACTATAGCCCCTTGCTGCAGAACACTATAGCCCCAGTAGTCTACAGCAAGGGCATATAGCAGAATACAAGTAGATTACAGATGCATACCCTGAGCTCATAAAGTGAGCGCTACTGGATAGGGTTTGGACTGGGCGAGAAGGCCCCGGCTCAGCTCACATACTCTGCCTCTACTCTACTGTACTGTGCTGTCCAAACTTGTGAAACATCAGATTTACATTCATATCCATAATTATACATTTACGTACTGGGTTCTAAATCCAATTCACTTATATATTTTTTCTAACTCAATGTGTGATGTCATAGTTGGCATCCCATTCTTTCTGCAGACATCTTTGAATTTTTAAAGCAGTGATCACATGAAAACCTGCGGGAGAATTTACCATAATTATGTTACAAAAGTTTGTAAAACTTTCTGTGGAAATTCTTAAAAGTAGTCCTTAAAGTTGGTTTAAAGTTGGTTTAGTTAAACTTTGAAATCAATAATATGCCATACATTTTAAAGTGACAAACCGAGTCGAAGAATAATTATGTTACCGTGGAATTACCCCCTTGTTCAAGACTCACTTTACTCTACACTAAAGGTGTATTGGTCTTTAGGCGTGAAAGGTTTCTGCTTTGTATACTGTATAACAAGACAACATTGACAATGCTTCTCCTCATGCCGCTATTCTCTGTTCTCTTGTCTATCCTTAAGTCACATTACAGCCCGTTAAGCATCATCTGCTCTCTGCAGTCTCAACAAAGACAAAGTTTACCATCAAACACTGACAGCACTGTACATGAATGTCACTTTAATGATCAAGGCTGCAGCAGCCACTCCGACCCTGAAATCTGTGAGGTAAAGAATGTTGGAGTCAGGGAAAGGGCTGATGATATTTGCCTGAGACCGCCCACTACCGCACATCAAGCCCAGGGGCTAATAGTCCGTTTTGACTGACGGGTGAATGCGGGCCTGCCGTGCGTGACACCCCATGCAGTGGGAAACCTGTAATTACGTCTGGGAGCGAACCGTGAGCATCCCCCCACCGGCTACCATGCCGCCATAAATCTGCCAGCTCAATTAATCAAGGCTGTACCCCTGGGAGGCTGCTGGAGCCAGCCGCTAACGTGTCCGTCCCCGCTGAGGAACATTCTCACGAAGCATTAGTGCCACCGTGTTAGCGCAGGTCCATTCAGATGACAGTGGGAGGAAGGAGCCCCAGTATAAACGTTTGACTGTGAGTCCCAGCTCCAGTAGCACGAGTCCTCACTGACTGGCTGCTACTGTTCCATAAGAGGGAGCTCACATAAGACCTCTTTCTATAATGTATTATTCATATGCAGTGGCGATTTTAGCATGTAAATCTTGTCTGTCAGCGAAAAATGTAATTCTGCCTAATTTCTGCCTTTTTAAAAAACATAGCTGATATGGCTGATTTGCTTAAACAAACGTGGTTTCTACTGACAATTGACACGTACAAACTATGGCATAAGGGGACGACGAGCTGATAAGAGGCAATCTGTAGTTTCTATAAATTCTTTATTTAACCTTTTTTAACTAGGCAAGTCAGTTAAGAACAAATTCTTATTTACAATGATGGCCTACACCAGCCAAATCCAGACGATGCTGGGCAAATTCTTCCCTGCTCTACAGTATGGGACTCGCAATCACGGCTGGTTTGGATACATCTTGGATTCAAACCAGGGTGTCTGTGGTGACACCTCAAGCACTGAGATGCAGTGCCTTAGATCACCGCGCCACTCGGAAACTCCAATGGATTAAGACATTAATGAGAGAGCTAGGACGGACGTAGTCAAAATATCTATCTGTTCAGCACTTTTGAAATGTACAGCAGACAGAATTCAGAACATAGGCCGTTCTTACAGTATTTTCCCTATAGGCTACATGTGCACCACCAAGTCAGAACTGTAGGCTAAATTATGAGGTGGAAAAGGGACCAAGTTATTAGGGTGAGGCACATGGGCTACTAACAGCTTGCTACACAACATACACTTAGTATTACTTTCTTAGCTACAGTATACATATCTCCCTGGCATATTACATCATTTATGCAGCAGCATACAAGACATTTGGACTCCTTGTTGTGCTGTGATCACTTTAACAGGAAAGTGGCGTGGTTGTACTCTGTTGGCAAATTTTGTCAAACAAGATCTTCAGTTTCTTGGTAATTTCCTACATGGAATAGCCTTCATTTCTCAGAACAAGTATAGACTGACGAGTTTCAGAAGAAAGGTTTGAGTTTCTGGTCATTTTGAGCCTGTAATCGAACCCACAAATGCTGATGCTCCAGATACTCAACTAATCTAAAAAATGCCAGTTTTATTACTTCTTTAATCAGGACAACAGTTTTCAGCTGTGCTAACATAATTGCAACAGGGTTTTCTAATGATAAATTAGCCTTTCAAAATGATAAACTGGATTAGCTAACACAACCTGCCATTGTATCACAGGAGTGATGGTTGCTACAATAGTCGTTTACAACATTAACCATGTCTACACTGTACTTCTGATCCATTTGATGTTATATTAATGAACAAAAAATGTGCTTTTCTTTCAAAACCAAGGACATTTCTAAGTGACCCCAATCTTTTGAACGTTAGCGTATACATAATTGTTTTTACATTGTTTGCAAACTGACGTGACACGTGACACGTATTAATGCCAAAATAACATGCAGCTAAACAGGCACTCTCCCACCTGCCCTAATTGATGGGTCACTGTTCATGTGTCAATGTGTCCTTGTCGTTGCTCTCGCATCTGTGTCCCCACCTCTATTTCAACCTCAATCTGTTTAGTGTTTATTGACTAACTACTGTAGATGTTTGAGGGAAAGCTGTTCAAACCACAGAACAGGAAGCAGTTTGAACCAAATATGTAACCCAGTCATGGCCAGTCATCAAAGTACTCCTGTGACATCTAGTGGGAATAAGCAGACACAGCACTTGCAGGTCTAATGGCCTATCAAACTAGTTTAGGAGTAGGAACAGACTGGCCCAATATCTGGCAACACCCTACCCCCTTTAATGTTGTATCTCAAATCTTCAACCCAGCCCACAACCCAACCTACTAAATTATCCATCTGTTGAAATTGGAAAGTAAGGAAAAGTTCTGGGCAATTCCACTCTAGCAAAAACACATTTACTGGAAGAACTGTGCAGATGCAAAGTAAGGTAACTGAATTTCGGTAAAATCTACCTCAGTGTGTCTACCTCCTTTTTGTGTCTACGTTTTCCAAAATATCTGCTCAAAATTAAGATTCAACAATGTCTGCAGTGGATTTACACCCTGCATCGTAATTTTATCATGGGTCCCTGATCTGTACTGTACAGAAATGCATAACTATGGATATGAATGTCATTCTCTTCATGGTGATGTATCCTAAATACTGTAGGTACACAAAGGTAAAAATTAGCGACATCTTCCTTTGCAGACTTGGCTATTATTTTACACACTGGCTATTATTTTAATGCTCTACCCCCAAAGATGACCAAATTTGGTTGGTCCGGATCAAATCTGAACCAATCATAGACTTCTGTTTCCCAAGTTTGGACATCAAAGTAGAGCTCAGTAGACTACAGCACAGCACAAAACATTACAGTGCAATTAGAAAAGGTCTTAGAGACTGGCTGAACGACGGTGCTGATAATATAGAGCTGGCTGACTTCTCCGTGTTTCGTCAGGACAGAGCAGCTACGTCTGGTAAGACGAGGGGTGGGGATGTGTGTCTATTTGTAAACTGCTGGTGCGAGATATCTAATATTAAGGAATGTTGAGGTATTGCTTGCCTGAGGTAGAATATCTCATGACAAGCTGTAGACCACACTATCTACCAAGAGAGTTCTTGTAAAGGTTGTCAATGTCGTTCTCCTCCTCAGACGAGGAGGAGCATGGATCGGACCCAGATGCGGAGTAGGAGGTATTCATGATTTTAATGGCAAACCAACAAACACTACAAATTAACAAACAACAAACGTGACTAACCTGCAACAGTCCTGTGTGGCCCAAACGCTAACACAGGAAACAAACACCCACAAAACACCAGTGAAACCCTGGCTGCCTTAGTATGACTCTCAATCAGAGACAAACGATACACACCTGTCTCTAATTGTGAATCATACCAGGCCGAACGCAAAACCCCACATAGAAATAGAAAACATAGACTGCCCACCCAACACTCACGCCCTGACCAATAAAGACATATAAAACAAGAGAAAACAGGTCAGGAACGTGACAGTTCTCTTTTATATTATTCGTAGCTGTTTATTTACCACCACAAATCGATGCTGGCACTAAGACCACACTCAACGATATGTATAAGACCAGAAGCAAACAAGAAAATGCTCATCCAGAAATGTGCTCCTAGTGGACTTTAATGCAGGAAAACTTAAATCAGTTTTACCTCATTTCTACCAGCATGTCACATGTGCAACCAGAGGGGAAAACAACTCTAGACCACCTGTTCTCCACACACAGAGACGCGTACAAAGCTCTCCCTCGCCCTCCATTTTGCAAATCTGACCCTAATTCTATCCTCCTGATTCTTGCTTACAAGCAGAAACTAAAGCAGGGAGTACCAGTGGTCAGATAATGTGGATGCTACGCTACAGGACTGTTTTGGTAGCACACTCTGGAATGTGTTCTGGGATTTATCCAATGGCATTGAGGAGTATACCACCTCAGTCACTGGCTTCATCAATAAGTGCATCGATGATGTCGTCCCCACAGCGACCGTATGTACATTTCTCAACCAGAAGACATGGATTACAGGCAACATCCGCACCGAGCTAAAGGCTAGAGCTGCGCTTTCAAGGAGTGGGACACTAACGCGGACACTTGTAAGAAATCCAGCTACACCCTTAGACGAACCATCAAACAGGCAAAGTGTCAATGCAGGACAAAGATTGAATCCTACTACACCGGCTCTGACGCTCGTCGGATGTGGCAGGGCTTGAAAACTATTACAGACTACAAAGGGAAACCCAGCCGCGAGCTGCCCAGTGACGGGAGCCTCCCAGATGAGCTAAAGGCCTTTTAAGTTCGCTTTGAGGCAAGCAACACTGAAGCATGCATGACAGCACCAGCTGTTCTGAACAACTGTGTGAAGCGCTCTCTGTAGCCGATGTGAGCAAGACCGTTAAACAGGTCAACATTCACAAAGCCGCAGGGCCAGATGGTTTAGCAGAATGTGTACTCAAAGCATGCGCGGACCAACTGGCAAGTGTCTTCACTGACATTTTCAACCTTACCCTTGCCGAGTCTGTAATACCTACAACTTTCAGACCACTGTGCCCAAGAAAGTGAAGGTAACCTGCCTAAATGATTACCCCCCCGTAGCACCTAGGTCGGTAGTCATGAAGGGCTTCAAAAGGCTGGTCATGGCTCACGTCAACACCATCGTGCCAGAAACCCTAGACCCACTCCAATTCACATACCGCCCCAACAGATCCACAGATGACGCAATCTCAATCGCACTCCACATTGCCCTTTCCCACCTGGACAAAAGGAACACCTATGTGAGAATGTTGTTCATTGACTACAGCTCAGCATTCAACACCATAGTAACCACAAAGCTCATCACTAAGCTAAGGACCCTGGGACTAAACCCCTACTTCTGCAACTGGATCCTGGACTTTCTGACGAGCCACCCCCAGGTGGTAAGGGTAGGCAACACCACATTTGCCACGCTGAGCCTCAATAATGGGGCCCCTCAGGGTTGTGTGCTTAGTCCGCTCGTGTACTCCCTGTTCACCCACAACTGTATGGCCAAGCATGACTCCAACACCATCATTAAGTTTGCTGACAACACAACAGTAGTAGGCCTGATCACCGAAAATGATGAGACAGCCTATAGGGAGGTCGTCAGAGAACTGGCAGTGTGGTGCCAGGACAACGACCTCGCTCAATGTGAGCAAGACAAAGGAGTTGATCGTGGACTATAGGAAAAGGAGAGCCGAACAGGCCCCCATTAACATCAACAGGACTGAAGTGAAGCGGGTCGAGAGTTTCAAGTTCCTTGGTGTCCGCATCACCAACAAACTATCATGCTTCAGACACACCAAGACAGTTGTCAAGAGGGTACGACAACACCTTTTCCCCCCTTAGGAGTCTGAAAAGATTTGGCATGTGTCGACAGATCCTCAAAAAGTTATACTGCTGCACCATCGAGAGCATCCTGACCAGTTGCATCACAGCCTGGTATGGCAACTGCTCGGCATCTGACCGTAAAGCGTTACAGATGGTAGTGCCTACTGCCCAGTACATCACTGGGGCCAAGCTTCCTAACATCCAGGACCTATACACTAGATGCTGTCAGAGGAAGGCCCAAAAAATTGTCAAAGACTCCAGTCACCCAAGTCGTAGTCTAGGACCAAAAGGCTCCTTAACAGCGTCTACCCCCAAGCCATAAGACTGCTGAACAATTAATCAAATGGCCACCCAGAATATCTACAATAATCCCCCCCCTAGTTTTTACATTGGTGCTTCTTGCTGTTTATTATCTATGCATAGTCACTTTGCAAATTACCTCGACTATCCTGTACCCCTGCACATTGACTTGGTAACGGTACCCCCTGTATATAGCCTTACTATTGTTATTTACATTTCTTGTTACTTTTTCATTGATTAGATTTTTTTTTTTACTTTAGCTTATTTAGGAAATATTTCATCAACTGCGTTTTGGTTAAGGGCTTGTAAGTAAGCATATCCTGGGAAGGTCGACACCTGTTGTTTTCGGCGCATATGACAAATACTATTTGATTGAATTTTGTTTTGACATGTGGGTTTTTGGTAACATAATTTCAAGGCACAAGGCAATGTTTATTAACCCCTGACAAGGGTTTGAGTGAGAGGACAAACTGGTGTCTCCAAGTGGACACACACCTCTCCAAAGTGTGCACACAAAGTATGCAATTTCAATGTACTTTTATGACTCGAAGAGTCTTCAACTATAAGGTGATTTTTGTCTGTGCTGTTGAGGAACTAGAGCAAGCTCAATTGTAGTTGTTTTGTTTGTTTACACAATCCAAAAATAGTCAATTTCTAAATTGCAATCTGGGTTAGGTGGGCATAATTTGAAAGCTTGTTCTATTGCCAACATGACTAGCTAAATTATAAAATACAAGCTTAGTGTTAGGCTTTCACTAAGCAATTCAGAGAAGCTGATTGTAATTTTGGTGTGCATAGAATGGAGTCATGTTTGCCGTCTTTTCAATGCAACAAACATGGGTTCATTCTATTCAGAATAACCCAGGGTATGATGCCATGTCATCTTGTAACTGTACAAGCAAACATGGTGATCATCAACGTTTATACTGTATATTACATTTGTTTTATGATATGGAAATGTGAAGCGCACATTTGGACATGACATCAAAGCCGTATTTATTATAATCCTCCACGTTTCATCTTTCGAAATACACAATCCTCATAATTTACTGTGAGCGCGGTGCTCAAGTTCAGAACGGCTGTCAGTCACAACCTGTACAGCGCTGTGAAGCACAGAGCCGGAGCTGTATAGCATAATGTATAGCATGCTACTGTACAGACACTGTGTTCCAATTTAGGTGTTATATAGACAGATGTGTGCCTTTCCAAATCATGTACAATCAATTGAATACAGTTGTAGAAACATCTCAGGGATGATCAATGCAAACAGGATACACCTGAGCTCAATTTCGAGTCTCAGAGCAAAATGTCTGAATACTTATGTAAATTAGGTATTTCTGTTTTTTTTATTTTGAATAGATTTGCAAGAATTTCTAAACCTGTTTTTGCTTAGTCATTATGGGGTATTGTGTGTAGGTTGAAAACTGAAGGGGTCTGAATACTTTCCGAATGCACTGTGTATATATGCCTTAATTTCTCAAACATATAGACTCTTGGTTTTCATTTGGCACACAATTTTACATGCTCCAATGAACTTCATTTTGGTGCTCATGGGTCATTTTACATGGAAACTACCAATGAATTTATCTTACCCAAGGTTGTTTATAAATGATGATGAGTCTAAGGTCTACTATTTCAGTTTGAATAGGTTATTGAGCCACGGAAAGTAACTTGATTGAAGATGGATTGAAGAAATGTTATTTTGTCCCACTACTTCCTTATCTTAAAACTGAAATCCGTAGTGGTGAAGTCCATTTGCGATATTACAACAACAAAGACTACTTCATCAAAAAATGTACATTTTTTTCCCCTGGGACATCATTGCACGTGTATAGTACATACTTGGCTGTTCTATGTTTCAAAAACGAAACAAAAACAATAACGAATGTGCCTGAGGCAACCAGAGGCACTGTTTCACCTTATGAGGATCTCCGTTTTACATGCGAACTTGAGCTTGACCTTAACACTAGTCGAAAATGTTAAGATATACCCGGAAGCCTATTTAGTTAGTTTGACCGCAACAGTTGAGATGGAGTCAGAGGATTCAACTTCTCTGGACCCCTCTTCCCGTCAGCCAAAGGTCTGAAGCTTCTATGCATGTGTGGCATTCTCTACTTTACGTCCACTCTGCTCTACTTGTTTGGCGACTGCCCAGAGAACAGGCTAATGGTGTTTGAACATGATGCAGGAATAATGCCAATATCGGTCCCATGACTTGAATGGGATTTGTGCCACAAATGCTAAAAGATTTGCATGTGGAAACAGTGCCGGGGAAACTAAACCAAAGCATTGATTGCTGTCATAATCTGCCGTAGACTGCTTATAATGTAAGGAAACCAATGTCATTTTCTAATTTAACACGATCTGCTTTAAAATTAGCTCACAGTGTTGGCTACTTGGAAACAACAACGTACAGTAACTCAAGAAGATCCTAACGCATATCCCCATGAACTGATTGAGACGAAATGGTTGGCATCCTGCTGCTGCATGGACGTTTCACCGGTAAAACTTGAAGAGTTATCATTCGCGATTGACAGTGAGAAATGTGAAGGGAAGGTGACCACAAAAATGTATGCTTAAAGTAGAGGTAAAGAAACACACGCTCAGAACCTGATTCAGATGTTCAGATCTGGGGAAAAGGGATCCGAGGGGGGTGGGATGGGACGTTACATCCGGATACAAATCCTCTGCCCTTTATTTAACAGTGCAGTTGTTGATGGTAACCTCTGGATCCGGTGAATCTACAAAATATACGCTGAGTGTACTAAACATTAAGGAGACCTGCTCTTTCCATGACCCGGACTGACCAGGTGAAAGCTATGATCCTTATTGATGTCACTTGTTAAATCCACTTCAAATCAGTGTAGATGAAGGGGAGGAGGCGGGTTAAAGTAGGATTTTTAATCCTTGAGACAATTGAGATATGGATTGTACATGTGGCCTTTCAGCGGGTGAATGGGCAAGGTAAAATATTTAAGTGCCTTTGAGTGGGGTTTGGTAATAGGTGCCAGGCACACCGGTTTGTGTTAAGAACTGCAATGCTGCTGGGTTTTTCATGCTCAACAGTTTCCTGTGTGTATCTAGGAATGACCACCCAAGGGCATCCAGCCAACTTGACACAACTGTGGGAAGCATTGGAATCAACATGGGCCAGCATCCCTTTGGAACACTTTCAACACCTTGTAGAGTCCATGCCCCGACAAATTGAGGCTGTTCTGAGAGAAAAATGTGGATGCAACTCAATATTAGGAAGGTGTCCATAAAGTACGCTTACATTGGAGCCATGCAAGCAAGTTCACAGAGGAGGCAACTGGCAAGTAGCCTCAATAGAATACGTTGGCGATAGCCAAAAAAGGTAACAATGCTAAACATTTGTAAAAAAAGTTATAATAATAAAACATAAGATAAAGAGACTGTGGTTTGTTCTTATGTAATACAAAGCATGAAGTTTGATGGGATTAGCCAAAGCATAGTCAGGTTAACAATGCATGTTTGTATGCTACCAAACAATCAGGCCCTATGTGTGGGGAGAAATGGAGGGAAATGTCCCGACATGGCAATGAGATAGCTCACAGGCACATCGTCATATTTACCATACTACCAAGGTGCAAATGCATTAGAATCTATGCAAAAAATTGTGAATTACTTAAACATGAAGTCTATTTATGGGAGTGAGAGGTGGAGACTGGGTTCCAGACCACATGGTGGCCTAAGCTAACATACCATAGCTTGCTAGCAATATGGCTAAAAGTCTGGACACCAGGCTAGCTGAAAACCTCATCCCCATGGTATGCTATTAAGCAAATAACTTGGCTGATTCCTACCATAGCTTTCTGAGTCCTACTGTAAGTTTGGCCACGTTTTAATGCACATCTCTCTGTGTTAGTTACTCAAATGTAAGTATGTAGAATATTGACCCCAGTTATCAAGTTGATGCTATGATGATAAAAATTGGTATACAGATCTGAATGGAGATAATTTATGAATATTTTCTAACGTGTAGATTTTAGAATCTACCATGAAGAGCTGTTATAGATGAGTGTAATTCAACAACGTCTTGTCCCTCAGAAAGAGCAGAGTAATATGTGTAGGAATACTAGGAATGCACCAATGTTGTCTATACACCTTGAACATTCACATGTCTATCCATTCCACTGGCATGCCATCCCTGCACTACGACTCAGGGACATATTTGTGTTGGCTATCTCCAAAAAGTTCCTTTCTCAATTCTCGCCCAAACTGTCATTCCAAGGTTACATTGTTTTAACTCTGGTGGTGTGGTGAATTCATGTTAAACAAACGTATATTCACAGGAAATAACGGTTGATTTATGAGGTGTACATGAAGTGACACTGAACTCTGCTTAGGGCTGTGGCGGTCACAAAATTTTGTCAGCCGGTGATTGTCAAGCAAATAACTGTCAGTCTCACGGCTATTGACCGTTAATTAACATAAACACATGTAGTATCTCCTTTCACTGCCTACAAGCCACTGATGCAGACATTTGGAACATCTACAGTACCAGTCAAGTTTGGACACACCAACTCCTTGAAGGTTTTTTTTTTTTTACCTATTTTCTACATTCCACATCAAAGCTATGAAATAACCCATGTGGAATCATGTAGTAACCCAAAAAGTGTTAAACACATCAAAATATGTTTTAGATTTTAGATTCCTCAAAGTATCCACCCTTTGCCTTAATGACAGCTTTGCACACTCTTGGCCTTCTCTCAACCAGCTTCATGAGGCAGTCAACTGGAATGCATTTCAATTAACAGGTGTGCCTTGTTAAAAGTTAATTTGTGGAATTTCTTTCCTTCTTAATGCGTTTGAGCCAGTCAGTTGTGTTGTGACAAGGTAGGGGTGATATACAGAAGATAGACCTATTTGGTAAAAGACCAAGTCCATATTATGGCAAGAACAGCTCAAATAAGCAAAGAGAAACAACAGTGCATCATTACTTTAAGACATGAAGGACAGTCAATTTGGAAAATGTCAAGAACTTTTAAAGACTCTTCAAGTGCAGTCGCAAAAACCATCAAGCACTATGATGAAACTGGCTCTCATGAGGACCGCCACAGGAAAGGAAGACCCCAAGTTACAGTACCTTTTTGGTTCCAACCGCCATGTCTTTGTGAGACACAGAGTAGGTGAATAGATGATCTCCGCATGTGTGGTTCCCACCGTGATGCATGGATGGTGTGGGGTTGCTTTGCTGGTGACACTGTCAGTGATTTATTTCGAATTTAAGGCACACTTAACCAGCATGGCTCCCACAGCATTCTGCTGCGATTCACCATCCCATCTGGTTTGCGCTTAGTGGGACTATGATTTGTTTTTCAACAGGACAATGACCCAACACACCAGGCTGTGTAAGGGCTATTTGACCAAGAAGGAGAGTGACGGAGTGCTGCATCAGATGACCTGGCCTACATAATCCCCCGACCTCAACCCAAATGAGATGGTTTGGGATGAGTTGGACCGCAGAGTGAAGGAAAAGCAGACAACAAGTGCTCAGCATATGTGGGAACTCCTTCAAGACTGTTGGAAAAGCATTCCTCATAAAGCTGGTTGAGAGAATGCCAAGAGTGTGCAAACTGGCATCAAGGCAAAGGGTGGCTACTTTGAAGAATCTCAAATATAAAACATATTTTAATTTGTTGGTTAATACATGAATACAAGGCATGTTATTTCATAGTTTTATGTCTTCACTATTATTTTACAATGTAGAAAATAGTTTTTTTTAAAGAAAACTGTGAATGAGATATGTCCAAACTGTCACGCCCTGGCCTTAGTATTCTTTGTTTTCTTTATTATTTTAGTTAGGTCAGGGTGTGACATGGGGAATGTTTGTGTTTTGTTGGTTTTGGGTGTTTTTATGGTAAAGGGGTTGTTGGGTATAGTATATGGGTTTGTGTGGAGTACATGTGTCTAGTGTTGTCTATGTATGTTTAGTTGTCTAGGAGAGTCTATGGTTACCTGAATGAGTTCCCAATTAGAGACAGCTGATTTCGGTTGTCTCTGATTGGGAGCCTTATTTAGGGTGGCCATAGGCTCTCATTGGTGGTGAGTAATTGTCTATGTCAGAACGTTTGTAGCCAGTGTGTGCACATCGTTATTTAGCTTCACGATCATTTGTTGTTTTTGTTAATTTGTATTAAGTGTTTCGTGTTTATTTTTCGTCATCTTTATAATAAAAGAAGATGGCTTATTTTCCAAGTGCTGCGTTTTGGTCCGTCAATCCTCCACATGATCGTGACACAAACTTTTGACTGGTACTGTACATTTTCAAAAGTCTAATAAATTCATGTAATATAGCCTACACCTTCACAATAAATCCAGTTCGTTTTTTAGACAGGTCTAAAGAAACATGACATGAAGAAAATATTGTCTATTTCAGAAGAACAGAATAGCATACTCTGAGTTCTCCTTTAGTTAGGTCCTGATCTGGCTATGCCAAATGGCTGTGGGCTACACTAGTTCATTAAGCAGACAAGATTTGCTTAGAATTCCATGGCATTATTTTATAGTATGACGAACACAATTGAACAAAGCTGAATAAAATAGAAATTATATTTTGTCCAAATGATTTGAGGAAGTGCTCACATGTGGCTATTTTGTGTTGAGTGGTTAACAAATGAATGTGTATTCCTATATGCTTAATTTAGAGTTATTAATGTAACTTTAGTTGTTCTACAAACCTTGGGCTATATGTTTAGATTTTTAATACATTGTAAGGCTGCATGATGCTCCGCTTTGTTTTTATGCGCAGGCTGTACACAATACATACTGTAAGTCACTCAATCACAATTTGACATGCATTTGACGTGGCCTAGAGTTTCACGGCGGCATCCACTTTGTGTGGCCGTAATGCACCCTTTAAAAATCCATTCCCATTGGCCGTTGTGCCCTTCTCCCTGAGTGTTGCGTGCTCTGACGCACCTCTCACTCACACGGCTCTCCATCAGGTGAGCGGGTCTTTCTCACAGGCTACAGGTGAAGACAGACACATCAGGGACCCAACTATGATCGTCCTCATCCAGTTACAAGGTGCATATTGAAGATATTGGAAGAACTGTCCACATTTACTTTCGTCAGCCAACAATCAATCTACTATCCCCCGTAGTACAAAGGTCGACCTATTCTATTCTGTGCGAGAAATAAATATTCCAAACATAGTCTGGGACAGTTGTGGGATGCGATAGATCCCGAATTCATGCAACCACTCGCATTAAAAAATATGTTTTACACAATGTCGCTGACGCAACAGATCAGAACGTTTAGCTTAAAATGTTGATAAACTATTAGGCTATTTCCTCACATTATAAGCGCAGCAATGTACACATGATAGTAGGCTACAAGCGCAAATGTTCCATTAGCGGAAAACAACATTATCAAAAGTGACCACAAATGCAATTATCCATGTAATGCTGTTATCATAAAGGTGAATTTTTATGGGGGAAATGATCTTCCCTCAACTTGAAAGTCACGCGTTGCATATATATGCCAGTTAGGCTCTACACCCCTTGTAAAGCGGATTAATGTGCTTAATTTTAAGAAGTTATTTGGCCACTTTAGTTGTGATACAAACCTTATCAAAACAAATAGGCTTATGGGCTAGGCTACATGAGGTGTGCGGCTATGATTAGAAAACGTCACACAAAAAGGCATGGTTTCGTATGACGGGCATCATTCACAACTGATAAGTGATAGGCTAATATTGTCGCCCATCAGACTATTCTTGATTGAATCTTGTCTTTACATATACTAAATAATATATGTGTTAAATTTGTTTTGATTTAGAATGGACCATTATCATGCACCTGTATTGAAACAGGGGCAGCGGGCAAAAAGACATGTCATCTATGCACTTAAACAGCAAACGGAGGACACTTTTCCCATGGTTCATTTTCATGCCAGCTAGGTAGGCTATACTCCTGTTGTAAATATAAGCAATGTGCTTAATATTAGGAAAGTTGAGAAATAAATATAGTAGGCCTAGCCTATAGAAATCTGATGGGATCCTCCTATTTTTAGTAGAGGCCATGACTCTGTTTTCTTGCACAATTGCACAGCCTATAGAAATGTTGCCTAACATGAGCTCTTGGGCTCTCATGAAGTGTTTGATTAGATTTTCGATTACATTTGCATTGATGGTTAAGCGTGCTAACCCTCGCAAGGCTGCCGGCCCAGACGACATCCCTAGCCGTGTCCTCAGAGCATGCGCAAACCAGCTGGCTGGAGTATTTAGGGGCATATTCAATCTCTCCCTATCCCAGTCTGCTGTCCCCACTTGCGTGAAGATGTCCACCATTGTTCCTGTATCCAAGAAAGCAAAGGTAACTGAACTAAATGTAGCATTCACTTCTGTCAACATGAAGTGCTTTGAGAGGCTAGTTAAGGATCATATCACCTCTACTTTACCGGAAATCCTAGACCCACTTCAATTTGCTTACTGCTCCAATAGATCCACATATGATGCAATCGCCATCGTACTGCCCTATCCCATCTGGACAAGAGGAATACCTATGTAAGAATGCTATTCATTGACTAAAGCTCAGCATTCAACACCTTAGTACTCTCCAAGCTCATCATTAAGCTCAGGGCCGGGCTGAATTTCCTGACGGGCCGTCCCCAGGTGTTGAAGGTATGAAACAACACCTCCACTTCTGATCCTCAAAACAGGGGCCCCACAAGGGTGCGTGCTCAGCCCCCTACTGTACTCCCTGTTCACCCATGACTGTGTGACCACGCACACCTCCAACTCAATTAATTAAGCAGACAACACAACAGTAGTAGGCCTGAATACCAACAATGATGAGACAGCCTACAGGGAGGAGGTGAGGGCCCTGGGAGGGTGGTGTCAGGAAAATAACCTCTCACTCAATGTCAACAAAACAAAGGAGCTGATCGTGGACTTCAGGAAACAGCAGAGGGAGCAAGCACCCATCCACATCGAAAGGAACGCAGTGGAGAAGGTGGAAAGCTTGAAATGGTCCACCCACACAGACAGTGTGGGGGAAAACAATGCATCATCAGGGGCAAACTACCTGCCTTCCAGGACACCTATAGCACCCGATGTCACAGGAAGGCCAAAAAATATCATCAAGGACATCAACCACCCGAGCTACGGTCTGTTCACCTCGCTATCATCCAGAAGGCGAGGTCAGTACAGATGCATCAAAGCTGGGACCGAGAGACTGAAAATAGCTTCTATCTCAAGGCCATCAGATTGTTAAATAGCCATCACTAGCCAGGCTTCCACCCGGTTACGCAACCCTGCACTTTAGAGTCTGCTGCCCTGTATAAATAGAGTTGGCCACTTTAATAATGGAAAACTAGTCATTTTAATCATGTTTAAATAATGTTTACATACTGCTTTACTAATCTCATATGTATTTACTGTATTCTATTCTTCTGTATTTTAGTGAATGCCACGCTGACATTGCTCAATTTAATATTTATATATTTCTTAATTTCATTCTTTTACTTTTAGATATGTGTGTATTGTTGTAAATCATTTTTAGATACTACTGCACTGTTGGAGCTAGGAACACAAGCATTTCGCAACGCCCGCAATAACATCTGCTAAATATGTGTATGTGACCAATAACATTTGATTTGATTTTTTATTTAATGTCAGAGTGATTAGAGGGACAATAGAGTGCTGAGTACCAGGCAGTTAGCAAGTTTGGTAGGCTACTAATGACTAGCAGCAGCAACACAGCTTGGAGAAGTCTAATCACAGTGACTAAACGGTCACTTGCAATTTGACTGCCTTCATGACTTGTGACCGCCAGTGTGGCGGTAATAAGGTCACCTCAACAGCCCTAACCCTGCTTCCAACAAAGACCCTGGGAGAGGAGAGAAGATGTACTACCTTCTGAATAGGTTACAGCTTCCAGCATTCTGAGCGAGAGTGGTGGAACTGCAGCTTGGTAAACGTAAGGTTACAGAGAAGTGAGTAGAGAGAAAATGAATAGACCCATTCTGAGGCGTAATGGGACTGGTTCTGCCAATGAACAACGGTGTTAATTAGTGAGAAAGCACACTCTGATTACATGGTCGTTTATCTAGTAGATTGTGACACGAGGAGGCGTCCCACCTGCCACTGTGCCAAACCTTGTTAAGGCATCAATGCTAATTCAGAACATTGTTGAAGCTGCCAGTGTTAAGATTACACCGTGGCTTTGGCACACACTGCTAAAAGGCTACAGGCAATAAAGGATTAATCAGGTGGCACATATAACACAAAATACAATTAACTGATAGTGTTCCAAAAATTGTTTTTCCTATCTAAAACTATAAAGTTGCTTTTTTTATTGGCTAGTGGCTATTTTCTTCCTATTTTCACGATTTGTTCTCTGAAAATGTTTTCATATACATCTTAAAAGTACATTTCTTTAGTACAACACCTATGCAATCAGAAAATTTGAATGTCCATGGTGGGGCATGGCATCACCTAACCTTTTCTCTTGGTGTTTGATTTCGGGTGGCCTTTTACTTATTTGGCCTACACTCTGGCTCTGGAGGGCGCCATCTGCCTTTCAATAATAAGCCTGTACTTGATTTTTACCAAATCACAGTCATACACCCCCATGCTACATAAGGATCTATCTCTTTTCATATATTCTCTATTTCTAGCCACAATGTAAGATTATTTTTTTATTTTTTTTGTGCTAATAATTCAATCTGTTAATTAAAATAATTTGTATTTAAAAATATTTGTTGGCCTTTTTGACCTCTAAGTCTTTAACCTAGATTTCCCTTTTCTTATTTAGCATGTTGCTCACTAGACCCTTTGTCTTCATCATGAAATCTCATGCAGCCTTACAACTCATTTATAAACATGGCAAATGAGGTTTGATTGAATATAAAATGTGACTGCATCCTACACGCATGTGTTGCCAACGGTCATAATAATGGTAGAAATGTATGTGTAGTTCCACAGAAGCCACAGTGTCTCATAAAATCCCTTCTTATGAGACGGTGATTCTCCATTATTTTCATGGCATATGCAACTTTTACAACCTCGAGCGTTCAGTTGCAGTTTGATGTCTTGACCAGCAGGTGGTGTACCTCTGAGTTGTGCAGAGTTGCTTGTGATGGAGAATCTGAAACAACTGGGCATCTTGCCTGCCAGCAGGCATCATCTCATTCTCCTCCTCAAAATAGGTCTGTCACTGAGCTAGGGGAGGACTGCAGCTTCTCCTGCCAAACTGTGAAATGAATGACATACCGTTGGTCAGGGAAAGAGGGATTTGTCTCTAGTATGATTGGGATAACCATAAAGAATTCGCTGAGGGACAATCTTTGCCGTGGCAATTAGAAAGTGCAACTCTGCCTCAATAGCGGCTATTTTAATGCTCACGAAGGTAATGCTAGACTTGATGTTTCCAAACGAAACAATCATTTAGACAGCAGATAAACAAGAGAGATAAATCAAATAAATTAAAAAAGGTCATGAAAGAAAATGAAGCCACAGCGGTGCTCTGCTCCAGTCTGACAGCTCTGATGTGAAGGGATATGTCATATGACATCCGGAACATTGACATCTCTGAGGAGCTGGGTGACCTTCAGTGCATCAACAAAAGGCTGTGCTACGTGCAGGATTAGGTCAAACTTTCAGCTTTAGCTACCACTCAGTCAGAGCACCCTGACCCTTTCTAACCAGTCATGTGAGCTTTGACTCCTCAGCTTCATTTCTGAGGGCCATATCACATCCTGTTGACAACCACAACAATCATGGTTATGTCATTGCTCCGTTTGAGGAAGTTGTAACTTTATGCCTAATACAGAAAATGGGTTGCTTTCTCTAGTAGCCTAACATTTGTAGTCTGATATTTGTTGGACTTCAACTTGGGGTATTGCTCATCTCTGTGCAAAGTAAAACAAAGTTAATATAGCCCTTTTAATAAGCTGATAAGAGACTCAAGCCTAGAAAACAATTAAAATATTACAACATTTTGATCCTACATCCTATGTTGTAATCTAAAGCAATCAATGGTCTGCTAGGCATGTATGCAAATGTATAGACCATTTGGAAAGACACTTTCATTGACGAGTAGGCCTACTTAGTCTTCTAATGAAATATTGTTGAGCTAAATCCGTCATTCACAGGTAGTTCATAGAAAGTGCAAACAGAAAATCTGTTTCATGAAATCGTAAAACACTGTCTTCCTAGCAATTCACTTCGAAAATTGCCCACTTATGTGAGGCCAATGCATAATTGGGCGTCATTACCAACCACCATCTTGAACAGTTTGCTATAGAGGAGAGGGAATCTGGTATCCAGGCTGTGGAGGAAGCATTTGGATCTGGACAGCATTTGCAACCTGAGCTGGCAGTAAATACGCCATTTTATCGGCAACAACTGAGCGGACTCGGCATCGTTTCAAATGATGGAATTTAATAGGGTGTCATTGATACAGAACATTGTCATGAGCACATATGGTTTAAGGCTAATGTCTAGACTCACCGACCATGCTCAGTGACTGCAAGAAATCACTGTCATGACTGACTACACTGAGAAAATGCTGCAACCCCATGAGCAAGTACGCAGTCTCCCCAGACCCTGCACTCCAGTCATAGATCAAATCAACCTCCGAGCCACACCCTTTGACCTCCCAACTATAATAGCCATAATTATACAATACAGTCTCACTCCTGACATCAGCAATGTAACCATTTCTCAAATGAAGTTGTCATTTGTCAAGATTTGAGTTATACACTTTTGTGGCTGGGCGTTTATCATTTCACCTTGCACTTTGGCTTTTACTATGCTCCTGAGGACAAAGGTGTTCCCAAAACCACCGTTAAGTATTTTCCTTTACTCTCACCTGTCTTCTATATCTTCCTAATGGCTATTGCTCAGGGTATGAACCCAGTCCTCTTTACTGGCACTTTGTCCACCAGGTGAAAGCCATTAAGCTAAGAGCAATGTGGCACATTGTTTGAGATTACGGGGCAATATACTGACCTTATTTTTTACAAGCACCAATGATAATAAAGCGATAAGTTAAGCACTGGCGTGTGGCTCAGTTGGTAGAGCATGGTGCTGTCAGGGTCGTGGGTTCAATTCCCACAGGGAACCAGTATGAAAATGTATGCCCCTGCTACTGTAAGTTGCTTTGGATATGAGCATTTGATAAATGAGAACTGAATTGCTGTTGAGGCAATATGATGTGTAAGTGGACATTTTTCTTGGGGAGAAAACTCTTCCATACCAACGCCAGGTCAGCCAGTGGCCATTCAATTATTATTTGACCCATAAGAGGCTTTCGAGGATCCTTTACAAAACCCTGGCTCTGCATAAATCCTTCTATTAAAATGTACTTAAGCGTACATAATACATTCAGTCCAGCTCAGGGGATCACCAGCCTGCAAGTAATGTATGCAAATAGCAAAGATGATATGTTGACCTCACTAAAACAACGTTATCTGTAGAGCGAGAAATTATAAAGATTTAGATCCGTAGGCTTAAGAGCAAACAAAACGTTGACAGGATGTACTGTTATAGAATTTGTGGTTGGTTACAATGCTTAATTTGTACATTTTCATATGAATGGCGGTTTAACCTTTCGGTTATCTAGAGTTTCTTCCTGGACGCTTCTTTTAGCACCGACATCATGATGCAGGATTTATTGTGTCTGCTGGTGACCAGACTGGTGACGCCTCGCGAGGTGAGGGCTGCTGTCGCACTCTCTCTGTGACCTCCGTCGGGGGGCGCTGAGCATGAGCCGACCTGCCATTTCACAGCAGACACCTGTCGTTGTGTCCAACTTGGAAATCTCACCACGTTCACACCGCTGACCATCTGCAAAATGGCTCACGGAATAGAGGGGAAAAGTCATTTCAGGCCTTGGAATTGGATTTCTTTGATGGAATTTGTAAGTATAGAGTACCAACTTGTATCTCTGTTTTATGCGATTTTGGATTCCTCAGCATATTGGTTTTGGAATGTTTGTTTAATATTATGTTAATTGGATCTGTGGGTGATAGTGATGTTTTGCTTAGTCTTGAGGATGCCTTTTGAGTTTGTGTTTTCTTATTCCGAAGCACACAGCCTTTTTTATTGACTTTACCTTGTGGTACAAATTTACACTCCAATTAAAGATAATTAATGGGTCTTGAGGAGTTTTTATTTAGTCTCACAAAATCACCTTTTTAAGGGATTGAAGACTGAAACCTGTTCCTTGACACAGGGTCTAATCTATTGACGCCTCTCTGAATTTTGGCCCAAATTCTCATTACCATAATGTACTTCCTCTAGACTAAAGACAAACCCTGACGCACTACTGTTATATATTCCTTGAAGGACGAATTGTCTGATAAGAGAAACTGATCCACTCATAGTGCTGGGTGCCTTGCTCAGCAGTTTGTGGGGTCACCAACTCCCTGCACTTTTAGGGCAATACTGTAGAATTACTCACCTGATCATCAGAAAATACATCTGCAAGGAAAAGTTAAGGTTGTATATTATTCTTCCAAAGACATAAATACATAGTTACACATCTTTTAATCCAGACATTTTCCAGTTTCTGTGTGACTGAACTAGAGCCCATATCTGTTCGCTATATATTCAACACATCGCTTCATTCTAATATTTATTGAAAGTTGAACTGCTCCCTGGGGCTTGATATCTCTTTCACAATGACAGTGTCTTGGTCATAGTGAAACGCCTGCCATAATCATATTCATTTCACTACATTTGCCATCATGCCACGTTCCCTTCTTTGTCTCAACACCCGCTAATATCCATCACTGAAATGGCTCTTCACTGAGGGAGATGCCCTGGGGGGTCTAATAACTGGTCTCCAGCCTCTCTCTGCCATGCTAGAGCAGGCCCATGGCTATACCAGTATTACTGTTGTCAGCGTTCATTAATATCCTCCGCTAGTATGTGACTAGCAAAGCGCAAAGGGACACCCGTCTCTTGTCTCTCGCTGATGCTGCATGAAAGGGTGTGAAGGAAACATGTCCTGGTTGCGGACCGTTTGACAGTCATATCGAGATATATAAAGGACATGTGATACTTGACCAGGGTGTCACTTCCAAAGACAAAGGCGATCTGGGCGCTTCGGGACTGGAGATGGGGATTCTTCCAGACTCAGAGGGCTAACTGGAGTTGGTTTACGTTTGATGTGTTCTAAATAACTGAATATGTTAATGAGTTGCATTAGTATGCTCCGGCAGAATTGCAGGGAGAGTTCAAAGATGAAATAACCTCAAACCATCAGTAGGCATTATCTACTGTTTCCAATTCCAACACAGTTGGCTGGCAGAAACAACATCTAGTTCAGTTGGGGATTCAGCATGAATGTTTCATTGCTCCATAATACCATGAATATAATCTGGAGGGACTTTAACCGCATGATCAAATCAAATCAAATGTATTTATATAGCCCTTCTTACATCAGCTGATATCTCAAAGTGCTGTACAGAAACCCAGCCTAAAACCCCAAACAGCAAGCAATGCAGGTGTGGCTAGGAAAAACTCCCTAGAAAGGCCAAAACCTAGGAAGAAACCTATAGAGGAACCAGGCTATGAGGGGTGGCCAGTCCTCTTCTGGCTGTGCCGGGTGGAGATTATAACAGAACATGGCCAAGACGTTCAAATGTTCATAAATGACCAGCATGGTCAAATAATAATAATCACAGTAGTTGTCGAGGGTGCAACAAGTCAGAACCTCAGGAGTAAATGTCAGTTGGCTTTTCATAGCCGATCAGAACAAAGGCTCAGCTGTGTCAAAATGAACACTGAAGGTCAATTAGTATTTAGCACCAATTTATAATTAAGTAGTTCAAACTTAGAAATGCACGTTCTGATTTGTTTGTCCCTGTCCATCCCAGATGAAGTGTCTAAGGGAAATGGATTGAGGTTGATTGTTTCAATAGTTTGACAAAGTTGTTTGCATATGAAGGTAGACTTGATAACATATCAGGATTATTAAAGTTAAAGACCTGACATTTAGTCCACTTATATGAACTCGTGTAGAAACCCTGGGGATGCAACCCTGACATATATTGCGTCTCCCTCATAAATTCCTGTAATCCAATTTGGGTGCCATAATCTAAATGCCAATAGAAATGTATTGGCTGACTTTCCCAGGACTTATTTCTCTCTCTCGTGTGACTGGCCCATTTCCCCCTATACTTTGCCAAATGGGGGAATAGGATACCCTCACTGCACTTTTTATCCAGTTTATTCAGTAGCTTGTTGAGAAATAGAGATATAATCACGCTGCTGCTATTGGCTGTGATTGCTTCCCTGTAATTCCATATCTTCCTGGTGGTGCTGTACATATTCAGGTGATAGTGTTGCATTTGTTTATGATGCTTCTCCAGCCTCATAAACAAAGTCTTCCTTCGGTTGAGGGCTCCACATTGCCTTGTGGATTGGACCAGTGCCATGTGATAATGGACAAGAAGAGTCAAAGACCACATTGGCCGTCTGCAAGGTCTTTATGCCTGCCTTTGTCATCAAATGACGGGGGCCGACCTAGGTAGTAAGGGTGTGACATTGTGACAATCCATTGAATGATGATGGGTTTTTCCTATCAGAGCATTGTCAAAAGGAACATCACCTGGTGACATAGGCCTAGCATAGCCTTCTAATTTTATTTTCAGTTCATATTCATTTTGTATGATGCATTGCAGGGTTAGGCTAAGAGAATGTTGGTTTTTAGAGAGGGACTTTTGTACATAATAACAAGAACTCTGAATACACTACAGACTTGACATCTGTAATACCTCTATTTACATATGAAGACGGGTCAAGTAACATTCCTTCAGAACCACTTATTGGAGAGACACATCACTTCTTTCATCTCTAGCCTTCTGTTTGGTTCACGAAAACGCAGAGACTTTCTCCTCAACCTCCCTCCCTTTGTTGTCACACACATTTCCATGTCAACCGCCGCAGCCACATGACAGCTCCCTGCCACAATGGAATTAAATTATTCATTTATTCCGACTGTCTTACATCCAATTACATGGCAGCTGCCTGTCCCCAGGAGCATGGCATCCAGGCAGAGCACCACGTTTAAAGCTTCAGCAGCAGTAGCCTCGCCCACTATGCCCCCTTGCCAGGAGGAACATACACAGTGAAGCACCTCTCTCTACCCCCCCTTACAGATTCCAGTCAGAGGCCTTATCCACAGCTCTGCACTGTCTGGAATGGAATGCTTTTCATGGAGATTTACGCATGCCGAACTTCCTCTTAGCTGTATGTCTGTGAGTGTGGGTGTCTTTGTGCCTCGTTAACTAGAATCAGTCTAGCCAGAGAATGTCAGTATGGTTATTTTATGCAGAATTCCCCCGCAACAACACAAACAAAACCACTTTAAATGTACAGTATGTATGACCAGCTATTGCTGCTGACCCAATAAGCATAATGAAATAAAATGGATGTTGAATGGTCTCATTTAGGTTATCTGTGTTCTATTGTCTGGATACGGGCCTTATTGGTGGCATTAGTGCCAGTTTCAGGCAAAAAGAGAAGAACATTCTTAGCATAATTGCAAACTTCCCCAAGTTTATTAGGTTTTCCCTTGTGCAGACGCAAACACTGTGAAGCAATCTGTGATGTTTATAAACCAACCAAGGAAATGTTTTCACCAAACTGTTGCCTTAGGTCAAGCGAGAACTACAGATCAATTTGTTTTAACAACTTTCAATGCTATCATAAGCAATATTGGCGTATTCAAAACCATCTACACTGGTTTTATTTAATACTGTCTATTCAATGAACAGCATGCTTGGGCTTTGCTCACCGTAGTGTTCAAACAATGAGCAAGGGAAAAACCAAAGACACTACTAGGTCATGCAAACTTATGGACCAATATCTTGAGACAAATATTTGAATAGAAGACAATAGAGCTTTGGAAAACATCATGAGTGCAATTGAGATATGAAGATTTGAACCTCCGAGCTGTAACGGAATTAGTGTGAAATGTCTGTCCAAGCAGTGCCGGGCAACAGAGGAAAAGAGAAGGGAAAATTAACTGCAAAATAATGTCACCCTGAGTTTAAATCGGAGCGCATGGCATTTTGTGAAATGAAACAGGGAAAAGGAAATGCAATTACATATAGGGATAAATGTGTCAATGGGGTTGAGAGTGCTCTTGCCATGCCGATTCATTCCTTGGTAATGAATAGTTCCTGTTGCCAGCGGCGCCGGGGGCTCGTATCACAAAAGGTGTGAAACGAGGTGGAGGGATTTGAGTGCTCGCAGTTATATGGGTAGCGACTTTATTGTACTCTTCTGTAGGAGCATTTGCCATCTGTAGGTACAAAGACAACATCAGTAAAGGAAAACGAATCAATCTCATCAAGCTGAAGTCCTTATGCTAATAAGAGTTAAATGAATGTAAACATATCATTAGGCCGGTGATGAGATATTAATAGGCCAGTCAAAGGGATTTAGATCATAGATGGCCTTAGCCGTCTACAAATTGCATTTCAATAGCCCTTTGTAGGCATTGGATAATTGTCTTTTATCGTCAAATGGCATGTAGCATGCTGGGCTAATGGCTGCTGTCACTCAGAACAGCTTGAACACAGACATCAGCTTGATGAATGAACAGATTCAACAATGACACTGGTACTATTAGTGCCTACCTTGCAGCAATGGACTAACGTTATTTGTCCTCTCTAGAGCTACAATGTAAACACAATGTAGCACAATGATGAATGTCAGTTAGTTCAGTTGAAGTGGGTGTGACGCCATTCCATTTATGCAGATGGTAGATCAAGTGAGACGTAAATCAAAGTCCTCGATTGATCACATGAAATAGTCTTTACCTGAACTGTAGCATGGCAATCAGTCAACACATGGCCTTGTCAGTTGGCACTAAGCTGCTACAGAACCTGTTTATCTTACATTCTCCCAAATGAGCTGGATTCTGTGTCAAGGCCTGTGGGTGATTCACAGTTTGTAATATAGATTGTAATCGCTGCTCAGCGGAATTTACAGGTTTCCCCAGGGCCACGTCTCTAGAGTTACCCCTCCGAACGCCCCACTCTCTCCCCCTCGCTCCCAGCAGTGGGGCTGAAGGGGAACCTCTGGAATTGCCATCCTCCACCGGTCCATTGCTAGCCAAGGCATAGGAACCTGCTGCCATTTTACAAGCGCTACTTGAGCATGGGTTTTGAGCAAAACCTGAGTCGCTTGGTTCTGTCTGGGCCACCTTGTAGTGCTTTCATCACAGGTCTGCAATGAGACTTGAAATTGAGCTCAGGTGCATCCTGTTTCCATTGATCATCCTTGAGATGTTTCTACAACTTGACTGGAGTCCACTTGTGGTAAATTCCATTCATTGGACATGATTTGGAAAGGCACACACCTGTCTATATAAAATGTCCCACAGTTGACAATGTATGTCAGAGAAAAAACAAAGCCATGAGGTCGAAGGAATTGTCTGTAGAGCTCCGAGACAGGATTGTGTCGAGGCACAGATCTGGGGAAGGGTACCAAACATTTATGCAGCATTGATGGTCCCTAGAACACAGTGGCCTCCATCATTCTTAAATGGAAGAAGTTTGGAACCAACAAGACTCTTCCTAGAGCTGGCCGCCGGGCTTAACTGAGCAATCGAAGGAGAAGGGCCTTGGTCAGGGAGGTGACCAAGAACCCAATGGTCACTCTGACAGAGCTCTAGAGTTCCTCTGTGGAGATGGGAGAACCTTCCAGAAGGACAACCATCTCTGCAGCACTCCACCAATCAGGCCTTTGTGGTAGAGTGGCCAGACGGAAGCCACTCCTCAGTAAAAGGCACATGACAGCCCGCTTGGAGTTTGCCAAAAGGCACCTAAGACTCTCAGACCATGAGAAAGAAGATTCTGGGGTCTGATGAAACCAATATTGAACTCTTTGGCCTGAATGCCAAGCATCACTTCTGGAGGAAACCTGTCACCATCATGCTGTGGGGATGTTTTTCAGCGGCAGGGACTGGGAGACTAGTCAGGATCGAGGCAAAGATGAACGGAGCAACGTACAGAGAGATCCTTGATAAAAACCTGCTCCAGGGTGCTCAGGACCTCAGACTGGGGTGAAGATTCACCTTCCAACAGGACAAAGACCCTTAGCACACAGCCAAGACAACACAGGAGTGGCTTCGGGACATGTCTCTGAATGTCCTTGAGGGGCTCAGCCAGAGCCCGGACTTGAACCCGATCGAACATCTCTGGAGAGACCTGAAAATAACTGTGCAGAGATGCTCCCCATCCAACTTGACAGAGCTTGAGAGGATCTGCAGAGAAGAATGGGAAAAACTCCCCAAATACAGGTGTGCCAAGTTTGTAGCTTCATACCCAAGAAGATTTTGTAATCGTTGCCAAAGGTGCTTCTACAAAGTACTCAGTAATGTTTTTTCTCACATTTTTTATTTATTTAACCTTTATTTAACTAGGCAAGTGTTAAGAACAAATTCTTATTTTCAATGACGGCCTAGGAACAGTGGGTTAAATGCCTTGTTCAAGGGCAGAACAATAGATTTTTACCTTGTCAGCTTGGGGATTCGATCTAGCAACCTTTCGGTTACTGGCCCAACGCGCTAACCCTGATATTTGCAAAAGTCTGAAAACCTGTTTTTGCTTTGTCTTTATGAGGTATTGTGTGTAGATTGATGAGGGAAATTAACTATTTTATCAATTTTAGAATAAGGCTGTAACGTAACAAATTGTGGATTTAAAAAAAAAATGGTATACTCTGAATGCACTGTATTTTTACTTTCCGAATGCACTGTATTTTTACTTTCTGAATGCACTGTATTTTTACTTTCTGAATGCACTATATTTTTACTTTCTGAATGCACTGTATTTTTACTTACTGAATGCACTGTATTTTTACTTTCTGAATGCACTATATTTTTACTTTCTGAATGCACTGTATTTTTACTTACTGAATGCACTGTATTTTTACTTTCTGAATGCACTGTATTTCTACTCCTACATCATTATGGAGACTGTATTCATGTGAAACTATATACTGTAGGAACTTCTACCTGTTCCTTTTCAGAAATCCATTAAAGAGCTATATTCTTGTTGCCCACCTGCGTTATTCGAACCTGTATCCTAAAGAGACTAGGTGTTCCCCTTGCTTAGCTGTTTTTTTGCCACTTCATTTTAAAGTTAGCGGTGAGTAAGCTGTGTCGACAGCAATATTGGTTTTACTGGTATTGAATTTGTCCTCCGTAACATAATGACGTGGTCTTTTATTGGTTATTTGGTCTTTGGAGGACTGTTCCCAACATGTTACAAGTGTAGCTCTGTTCTGACTACTTACTGTCAGTTGAATGGCACACAGGGAATCAAGCACAACAACAGAATGAGTCATCCTTGTGTTGCGGTCTCCAGTGTGGTGTATATTGTGTATTACCAATTATGTCTCCAGTTTCTGGTTACGGTTTGTTCAGAAAACAGATCATTTTGTTTACACGTGACAAGGCAGATTTTAAAGGCTGCAGATAGACGATTCAAGCTAGAGAGACTCGGGTATAATGCGAAACAGGTTATCAATATATTATTAACATTGATACATTTCTACTTGAGTAACAATCATCATAAAAAATATATCAAATATGAACAACCAGTATCCAGTATCCATTTCCATGACCAGTAGTGAAGAGTTATCTCAATGATGCTAAGTTAAGCTGATTAGTATTCTTCTGACTGGCACATCATTTTGCTTCCACATTGCACTGTGGCCTCAAGAAATAAATGTGTAACACAAGTCATCAATTCCAGAGGAGGTGTCCCCAGTCGCTCAAGTGATAACGGGTCACTCCTTTGTCCTACACAGTATTGATGGTTTGACAGTGTGCAGAGTCTGTCTAATCTACTGCTGGGCCTGAGCCTGTGACTGGGTCAGTAAATCATTCTCCTCAGGGGACACTGTGATCGCCTGCAAGGGCTGTGGAGCCCTGATCCTCTGCCCCAGCAGTGCAGTGCTACTGCTCGTTCTCCTTTTTCCCCTCTGAGTCTCTTTCTTTCTATCTTTGTAACTACTTCAAACTCTGCCTCTATCTCTGTCTACCTCTCTATCTTTCACTCTCTCTCCCTCTCTGTTCTGTGTCTTTCTCTCTCTCTTTCTTTGTCTCTCTCTCATTTTCTCTGGCCCTAACTCTGGTCTCAACAAGCAGCTTTTCTTCCACACGATAAGGCTGCATTAAAGAGATGCCCGCAGCAAATTCACTCTCAGTCCCGGCGTTAGCGGCACTGTAGGGAAATTTCACTACAACACAACTAAATGACTAAGTAAGACTTTCAGGAGATTAGAACTTTCAGTCGGTTCCCTGAGGCACATTGCCTGAAAGATAATGATATACTAAAGTGGCCAAAAGGCCAACGAAGTTCACCTGAGTTATTCCAGCCAACTAAGAACAAAAGCATCTCTGTTGCCTAATGGAAATGGACAGAAGCCACCATGCCCATTGTTGTACCTTTTATAACCTGGAGCACTTCCATCATCAGATGTACTGGTGCTGGATCATTTACATCATCAGATGTGCTGGTGCTGGATCATTTACATCATCAGATGTACTGGTGCTGGATCATTTACATCATCAGATGTACTGGTGCTGGATCATTTACATCATCAGATGTGCTGGTGCTGGATCATTTACATCATCAGATGTGCTGGTGCTGGATCATTTACATCATCAGATGTACTGGTGCTGGATCATTTACATCATCAGATGTGCTGGTGCTGGATCATTTACATCATCTTCATGTACTGGTGCTGGATCATTTACATTATCAGATGTGCTGGTGCTGGATCATTTAACTCATCAGATGTACTGGTGCTATTCATTTACATCATCAGATGTACTGGTGCTGGATCATTTACATCATCAGATGTGCTGGTGCTGGATCATTTACATCATCAGATGTGCTGGTGCTGGATCATTTACATCATCAGATGTGCTGGTGCTAGATCATTTACATCATCAGATGTACTGGTGCTGGATCATTTACATCATCAGATGTGCTGGTGCTTAACCATTTACATCATCAGATGTGCTGGTGCTGGATCATTTACATCATCAGATGTACTGGTGCTGGATCATTTACATCATTACATTTACATTTAAGTCATTTAGCAGACGCTCTTATCCAGAGCGACTTACAAATTGGTGCATTCACCTTATGACATCCAGTGGAACAGCCACTTTACAACAGTGCATCTAAATCTTTTAAGGGGGGGGGTCAGAAGGATTACTTTATCCTATCCTAGGTATTCCTTAAAGAGGTGGGGTTTCAGGTGTCTCCGGAAGGTGGTGATTGACTCCGCTGTCCTGGCGTCGTGAGGGAGTTTGTTCCACCATTGGGGGGCCAGAGCAGCGAACAGTTTTGACTGGGCTGAGCGGGAACTGTACTTCCTCAGTGGTAGGGAGGCGAGCAGGCCAGAGGTGGATGAACGCAGTGCCCTTGTTTGGGTGTAGGGCCTGATCAGAGCCTGGATGTACTGAGGTGCCGTTCCCCTCACAGCTCCGTAGGCAAGCACCATGGTCTTGTAGCGGATGCGAGCTTCAACTGGAAGCCAGTGGAGAGAGCGGAGGAGCGGGGTGACGTGAGAGAACTTGGGAAGGTTGAACACCAGACGGGCTGCGGCATTCTGGATGAGTTGTAGGGGTTTAATGGCACAGGCAGGGAGCCCAGCCAACAGCGAGTTGCAGTAATCCAGACGGGAGATGACAAGTCCCTGGATTAGGACCTGCGCCGCTTCCTGTGTGAGGCAGGGTCGTACTCTGCGGATGTTGTAGAGCATGAACCTACAGGAACGGGCCACCGCCTTGATGTTAGTTGAGAACGACAGGGTGTTGTCCAGGATCACGCCAAGGTTCTTAGCGCTCTGGGAGGAGGACACAATGGAGTTGTCAACCGTGATGGCGAGATCATGGAACGGGCAGTCCTTCCCCGGGAGGAAGAGCAGCTCCGTCTTGCCGAGGTTCAGCTTGAGGTGGTGATCCGTCATCCACACTGATATGTCTGCCAGACATGCAGAGATGCGATTCGCCACCTGGTCATCAGAAGGGGGAAAGGAGAAGATGAATTGTGTGTCGTCTGCATAGCAATGATAGGAGAGACCATGTGAGGTTATGACAGAGCCAAGTGACTTGGTGTATAGCGAGAATAGGAGAGGGCCTAGAACAGAGCCCTGTGGGACACCAGTGGTGAGAGCGCGTGGTGAGGAGACAGATTCTCGCCACGCCACCTGGTAGGAGCGACCTGTCAGGTAGGACGCAATCCAAGCGTGGGCCGCGCCGGAGATGCCCAATTCGGAGAGGGTGGAGAGGAGGATCTGATGGTTCACAGTATCGAAGGCAGCCGATAGGTCTAGAAGGATGAGAGCAGAGGAGAGAGAGTTAGCTTTAGCAGTGCGGAGCGCCTCCGTGATACAGAGAAGAGCAGTCTCAGTTGAATGACTAGTCTTGAAACCTGACTGATTTGGATCAAGAAGGTCATTCTGAGAGAGATAGTAGGAGAGCTGGCCAAGGACGGCACGTTCAAGAGTTTTGGAGAGAAAAGAAAGAAGGGATACTGGTCTGTAGTTGTTGACATCGGAGGGATCGAGTGTAGGTTTTTTCAGAAGGGGTGCAACTCTCGCTCTCTTGAAGACGGGAGGGACGTAGCCAGTGGTCAGGGATGAGTTGATGAGCGAGGTGAGGTAAGGGAGAAGGTCTCCGGAAATGGTCTGGAGAAGAGAGGAGGGGATAGGGTCAAGCGGGCAGGTTGTTGGGCGGCCGGCCGTCACAAGACGCGAGATTTCATCTGGAGAGAGAGGGGAGAAAGAGGTCAGAGCACAGGGTAGGGCAGTGTGAGCAGAACCAGCGATGTCGTTTGACTTAGCAAACGAGGATCGGATGTCGTCGACCTTCTTTTCAAAATGGTTGACGAAGTCATCTGCAGAGAGGGAGGAGGGGGGGGGGGGGGCGGAGGATTCAGGAGGGAGGAGAAGGTGGCAAAGAGCTTCCTAGGGGTAGAGGCAGATGCTTGGAATTTAGAGTGGTAGAAAGTGGCTTTAGCAGCAGAGACAGAAGAGGAAAATGTAGAGAGGAGGGAGTGAAAGGATGCCAGGTCCGCAGGGAGGCGAGTCTTCCTCCATTTCCGCTCGGCTGCCCGGAGCCCTGTTCTGTGAGCTCGCAATGAGTCGTCGAGCCACGGAGCGGGAGGGGAGGACCGAGCCGGCCTGGAGGATAGGGGATATAGAGAGTCAAAGGATGCAGAAAGGGAGGAGAGGAGGGTTGAGGAGGCAGAATCAGGAGATAGGTTGGAGAAGGTTTGAGCAGAGGGGAGAGATGATAGGATGGAAGAGGAGAGAGTAGCGGGGGAGAGAGAGCGAAGGTTGGGACGGCGCGATACCATCCGAGTAGGGGCAGTGTGGGAAGTGTTGGATGAGAGCGAGAGGGAAAAGGATACAAGGTAGTGGTCGGAGACTTGGAGGGGAGTTGCAATGTGGTTAGTGGAAGAACAGCATCTAGTAAAGATGAGGTCAAGCGTATTGCCTGCCTTGTGAGTAGGGGGGGAAGGTGAGAGGGTGAGGTCAAAAGAGGAGAGGAGTGGAAAGAAGGAGGCAGAGAGGAATGAGTCAAAGGTAGATGTGGGGAGGTTAAAGTCGCCCAGAACTGTGAGAGGTGAGCCGTCCTCAGGAAAGGAGCTTATCAAGGCATCAAGCTCATTGATGAACTCTCCGAGGGAACCTGGAGGGCGATAAATGATAAGGATGTTAAGCTTGAAAGGGCTGGTAACTGTGACAGCATGGAATTCAAAGGAGGCGATAGACAGATGGGTCAGGGGAGAAAGAGAGAATGTCCACCTGGGAGAGATGAGGATCCCAGTGCCACCACCCCGCTGACCAGCTGCTCTCGGGGTGTGCGAGAACACGTGGGCGGACGAAGAGAGAGCAGTAGGAGTAGCAGTGTTATCTGTGGTGATCCATGTTTCCGTCAGTGCCAAGAAGTCGAGGGACTGGAGGGAGGCATAGGCTGAGATGAACTCTGCCTTGTTGGCCGCAGATCGGCAGTTCCAGAGGCTACCGGAGACCTGGAACTCCACGTGGGTCGTGCGCGCTGGGACCACCAGATTAGGCTGGCCGCGGCCACGCGGTGTGAAGCGTTTGTATGGTCTGTGCAGAGAGGAGAGAACAGGGATAGACAGACACATAGTTGACAGGCTACAGGAGAGGCTACGCTAATGCAAAGGAGATTGGAATGACAAGTGGACTACACGTCTCGAATGTTCAGAAAGTTAAGCTTACGTTGCAAGAATCTTATTGACTAAGATGATTAAAATGATACAGTACTGCTGAAGTAGGCTAGTTGGCAGTGGCTGCGTTGTTGACACTACACTAATCAAGTCGTTCCATTGAGTGTAATAGTTTCTACAGTGCTGCTACAGTGCTGCTATTCGGTGGCTAGCTGGCTAGCTAGCAGTGTTGATTACGTTGCGTTAAAAGAACGACAATAGCTGGCTAGCTAACCTAGAAAATCGCTCTAGACTACACAATTATCTTTGATACAAAGACGGCTATGTAGCTAGCTATGTAGCTAGCTACGATCAAACAAATCAAACCGTTGTACTGTAATGAAATGAAAATGTGATACTACCTGTGGAGCGAAGCGGAATGCGACCGGGTTGTTGAGTGCGGAAGTTCTATTCGGTAGACGTTGGCTAGCTGTTGGCTAGCTAGCAGTGTTTCCTACGTTAAGGACGACAAATAGCTGGCTAGCTAACCTCGGTAAATTAAGATAATTACTCTAAAACTACACACTCTGAACTACCCAATTATCTTGGATACGAAGACAGCAAAGACAACTATGTAGCTAGCTAACACTACACTAATCAAGTCGTTCCATTGAGTGTAATAGTTTCTACAGTGCTGCTATTCGGTAGACGGTGGACGTTTGCTAGCTGGCTAGCTGCTGGGCAGATAGCAGTGTAGACTGCGTTAGGACGACGAAATACGATAATTACGCAAATTATCTTTGATACAAAGACGGCTATGTAGCTGGCTAAGAAGAAGTTGCTAAGATTAGACAAATCAAACCGTTGTACTATAATGAAATGTAATGAAATGTAATGAAAAGTTATACTACTATTCGGTAGACGGTGGACGTTTGCTAGCTGGCTAGCTGGCTAGCTGCTGGGCAGATAGCAGTGTGGACTACGATAGGACGACGAAATACGATAATTACGCAATTATCTTTGATACAAAGACGGCTATGTAGCTAGCTAAGAAGAAATTGCTAAGGTTAGACAAATCAAACCGTTGTACTATAATGAAATGTAATGAAATGTAATGAAAAGTTATACTACCTGCGGAGCGAATGCAAATGCGACCGCTCGCTCCAAACAGTATGCTAACTGATGTGCTGGTGCTGGACAATTTACATCATCAGATGTGCTGGTGCTGGACAATTTACATCATCAGATGTGCTGGTGCTGGATCATTTACATCATCAGATGTACTGGTGCTGGATCATTTACATCATCAGATGTGCTGGTGATGAACCATTTACATCATCAGATGTGCTGGTGCTGGATCATTTACATCATCAGATGTGCTGGTGCTGGAATCTAACAAAATGTGAAACGGGCGGAGGTCCCTGAGGATTGGTTTGGGAAACACTGCTCTACAGTATTCCTAGCGGGACTTTTCCTTTGAGTATAACAGCAGTATAACAGCAGTACAGTGAGCTAATTCCACGTGTGAAAGGGTTCTGGGTAAATCTTACTGTAATGCAGCTCCTCTTGTAAATCGGATTTAAGAATTGTTGTTGTTTTGCATTAGCTCTTTAACCGTATTCGGATAAGGAGAAGGCGTAGGTGGCCAATGGTTGTGGGAAAACAATTGCTGCTAGTGATTGGGTATAGAAGCCCACAATCCTACAGAGCATACGTACAATTTATTTTCAAAATTCAAAATCTCTTTTTCCCTAACCCTTAAACTTAACCCTAACTCCTGAAACACTCACTAACTCATTCCCTCACAGCTAGATGTGTGGAGGCCAGTCAGTGGAGGATGCCCAGTGTGCCAGCTGTTAGTGAGTTTACATGTTCTGCTAAAACTAGATCAACACAGTCATTTTCCCATCAACTGTTTCAGGCATTTTCTGCATTCCTTACCACAGCAGTGGCTAATCAATACCTTTTTTTTATAAAGCATATTTCTAAAACTGATTCACACACAGTAGATTATTCCTGAGGGAAACAACCCAGTGAATAAACCCTGAATTCCACTGATAACGAGGAAGATACAGCTGTATTGCTTGAACAGTATTATGACAATGTCCTTCTGAGAAATTACTTTTAAATATAGCACTTATCAAGGATCCTTGAACACATCAGGCTTCCTCATTACCTCACGTGAAAGCTATCCCAAAACCTCCCTCTCTTGATTAGATGAAGACTTCCTCTCATTGCCTAAACCAAGCTGGATGTCGTCTTCAACAAAGGATGTGTCTCAAAGGCCACCCTATTCCCTATATAGTGTACTTCTTTTGCTCTATGGGCCTGTCATAAAGGGAATAGGGTGTCATTTAGGTAAAGAATGTCATAGATTTTGTCTGAAATATACAGTATTAGATCCCTCTATTTATTTTTCCAAGCTAATGATCAAGTCCTGTAGCAAGCATTAGCAGCCAGTAATGACTCATACTGTAGCTTGATAATGTGGTAACTTAATGGTGTTATATACTGTACTGTACATCGCTATCTATTGTTTTTAAGATAAGAACTTCTGACACCTGTAGTAACTATTTTTCACTGAACCTTTGGTCAACTATAAATGGTAATATATAATCATCAACACCATCATCCCAGAAACCCCAGACGCACTCCAATTTGCATACCGCCCCAACAGATCCACAGATGATGCAGTCTCTATTGCACTCCTCACTGCCCTTTCCCACCTGTACAAAAGGAACACCTATGTGAGAATGCTATTCATTGACTACAGCTCAGCTTTCAACACCATAGTGCCCTCAAAGCTCATCAATAGACTAAGGACCCTGGGACTAAACACCTCCCTCTGCAACTGGATCCTGGACTTCCAGGTAGTAAGGGTAGGTAACAACACATCCGCCACGCTGATCCTGAACAAAGGGGTCCCTCAGGGATGCGTGCTCAGTCCCCTCCTGTACTCCCTGCTCACTCATGACTGCACGGCCAGGCATGACTCCAACACCATCATCAAATTTCCCGATGACACAATAGTGGTAGGCCTGATCAGCAACAACAACGAGCCTATAGGGAGGAGGTCAGAGACCTGGCTGTGTGGTGCAAGAACAACAATCTCTCCCTCAATGTGATCAAGACGAAGGAGATGATTGTGAACTACAGGAAAAAGAGGACCAAGCACTCCCCCATTCTCATCGACGAGGCTGCAGTGGAGCAGGTTGAGAGCTTCAAGTTCCTTGGTGTCCACATCACCAACAAACTAACATGGTCCAAGCACACCATGACATTCGTGAAGCGGGCACGACAAAACCTATTCCCCCTCAGGAGACTGAAAAGATTTGGCATGGGTCCTCAGATCCTCAAAAGGTTCTACAGCTGCACCATCAAGACCATCCTGACTGGTTGCATCACTGTCTGGTATGGCAACTGCTCGGCCTCCGACCGCAAGGCAAGACAGAGGGTAGTGCGAACGGCCCAGTACATCACTGGGGCCAAGCTTCCTGCCTTCCAGGACCTGTATACCAGGCGGTGTCAGAGGAAGGCCCTAAAAATGGTCGAAGACTCCAGCCACCCTAGTCATAGACTTTTTTGGGGGGGGTTTTACCTTTTATTTAACTAGGCAAGTCAGTTAACCTCTAACGCCTCACAAACCCGGATCCGGGAGCACCCCCATCAAAAAAGCTGACTAGCATAGCCCAGCCTAAAGCCCCAGGGATATCATATAATAAAATGTTCATGAAATCACAAGTCCAAGACACCAAATGAAAGATACACATCTTGTAAATCAAGCCATCATTTCTGATTTTTAAAATGTTTTACAGGGAAGACACAATATGTAAATCTATTAGCTAACCACGTTAGCAAAAGACACCACTTCTTTACTCCACCATTTTTTTACTCCATCAGTAGCTATCACAAATTCGACCAAATAAAGATATAAATAGCCACTAACCAAGAAACAACCTCATCAGATGACAGTCTGATAACATATTTATTGTATAGCATATGTTTTGTTAGAAAAATGTGCATATTTCAGGTATAAATCATAGTTTACCATTGCAGCCACTATCACAACTCTCACCAAAGCGACTAGAATAACTACAGAGACCATTGTGTATTAGCTAATTACTCATCATAAAACATTTTTTAAAATACACAGCGTACAGCAGATGAAAGACACAGATCTTGTGAATCCAGCCAATATTTCAGATTTTCTAAGTGTTTTACAGCGAAAACACAATATAGCGTTATATTAGCTTACCACAATAGCAAACATCACACCAGCATTGATTCAAGGCAAAAATAGCGATAACGTATAAACCACCAAAATATATTAATTTCTTCACTAACCTTCTCAGAATTCTTCAGATGACAGTCCTATAACATCATATTACACAATGCATATAGAGTTTGTTCGAAAATGTGCATATTTAGCGGCACAAATCGTGCTTATACAATGAGAATAGTGTCCAAAACCTCAAGCAATCTTTCCGGCGCCATCTTGGAGAGGCACCTAATTCTAATCGAAAACTATTCATAAACTTGACAAAAAAAATACAGGTTGGACAGCAATTGAAAGACAAATTAGTTCTTAATGCAATCGCTGGGTTACATTTTTAAAATTAACGTTACTTCAAAATACAGCGTGCGATAAAGCAAGGCTGCACTGCAAGTAATGGCGGCTTATGTATTTGACTTTTTTCAACAGAACAACGAATTATCAGCATAAATAGTTCTTAATTTTTGATGAACTCTCATCAGAATCTTGGGAAAGGTGTCCTTTGTCCAAAAGAATCGTTGCTAGGTTGGAGAATGTCGTCTTCAACGTTGCAATTAGCAGTAAACATTAGCAATGTGGGCCAGAGATACCCAACTTCCTACAACGCCACGAAAATAAATACCCGAAAATCGCAATATACTGACATAAACTGATATAATTCGGTTCAAAATAACAAGATTATGATGTCTTTAAAGCCTATATCGAATAAAAACACAGCCGGAAATGTCTAAGATCTATAACCGATGCTTCCAGTAGAATGTGCCAAGGTCCTCAGTGCGTCAGAGCGAAGGGGAAAAGAACTATTCGATATAGGCTTGGACCTAGATTTGCGCTCCGGTACCGCTTGCTGTGTGGTAGCAGAGAGAACAGGGCGGCAGGTGGCCTAGTGGTTAGTGCGTTGGATTAGTAACCGATAGGTTGCAAGATTGAATCCCTGAGCAGAAAAGGTAAGAATTTGTCGTCGAACAAAAAATGTATATATTTGCCGCTGTATATATTGTATATGTATATATTGTATATATTGTTATTTTTTACTGCTGCTCTTTAATTACTTGATACTTTTGTCTCTTTGTCTAATCCGTATTTTTTGAAACTGCACTGTTGGTTACACCCCAGTGTTTCAAAACACAGCGAATAGTATGTAGCTGCTAGAGTGAACTTTTTACCAGTGTAAGACGCTAATAGTGTTGAAGTGTCATCCTAAATATCAGGACCTAGCACCACAGTCAGTGTCTATGGGAGGGTAGAAACGATGAAGAACACTCTGTTAGCTGTAGCGTGTGAAAAGTAGCCCAAGTGTTACATCTGACGAATGAGTGTAGAATGTTCGGTCAGCATTCATAAGTTAATTGAGTCTTCGTAGTTCTCCAGTCCTGGACACCCCTTGTGTTGTTGTTGGCTTGGTCTCAGTATAAATCAGTTGATGATTACATATTTGGAAGACTATTGTATACTTTATATTCATCCCTCTTTCGGCATAACATTACAGTAATATATATATATATATCTTTTTAATTTTATCCCCTTTTCTCCCCAATTTTCGTGGTATCCAATCGCTAGTAATTACTATCTTGTCTCATTGCTACAACTCCCGTACGGGCTCGGGAGAGACGAAGGTCGAAAGCCATGCGTCCTCCGAGGCACAACCCAACCAAGCCGCACTGCTTCTTTAACACAGCGCGCCTCCAACCCGGAAGCCAGCCGCACGAATGTGTCGGAGGAAACACCGTGCACCTGGCCCCCTTGGTTAGCGCGCACTGCGCCCAGCCGGCCACAGGAGTCGCTGGAGCGCGATGAGACAAGGAAATCCCTACCGGCCAAACCCTCCCTAACCCGGACGACGCTAGCCCAATTGTGCGTTGCCCCACGGACCTCCCGGTCGCGGCCGGCTGCGACAGAGCCTGGGGGCGAACCCAGAGACTCTGGTGGCGCAGTTAGCACTGCGATGCAGTGCCCTAGACCACTGCGCCACCCGGGAGGCCCCACATTACAGTAGTATACTATATGCGAAATAAAACACTAGCAATATTTACTACATGACCAAAAGTATGTGGACACGTGCTCATTGGACATCTCATTCCAAAAATCATAGGCATTAATATGGAGTTGGTTCCCCCTTTGCTGCTTTAATAGCCTCCACTCTTCTGGGAAGGATTTCCACTAGATGTTGAAATATTGCTGTGGGGACTTGATTCCATTCAGCCACAAGAGCATTAGTGAGGTTGGGCATTGATGTTGGGCAATTAGGCCTGGCGCGCAGTTGGCGTTCCAATTCATCCCAAAGGTCTTCGATGGGGTTGAGGTCAGGGCTCTGTGCAGGCCAGTCAAGTTCTTCCACACCGATCTTGACAAACCATTTCTGTAAGGTCCTCACTTTGTTAACTGGGGTATTGTCATGCTGAAACAGGAAAGGACGTTCCCTAAACTGTTGCCACAAAGTTGGAAGCACAGAATTGTCTAGAATGTCATTGTATGCTGTAGCGTTAAGATTTCTCTTCACTGGAACTAAGGGGCCCGAACCATGAAAAACAGCCCCAGACCATTATTACTCCTCCACCAAACTTTATAGTTGGCACTATGCATTGGGGTAGGTATCGTTCTCCTGGCATCCGCCAAACCCAGATTTGTCCGTCGGACCGCCAGATGGTGAAGCGTGATTCGGCACTGCAGAGAACGCATTTCACCTGTTTTAGTGTCCAATGGCGGCAAGCTTTACACGCTTGGTATTGAGCATGGTGAGCTTAGAATTGTGTGCGGCTGCACAGTCATGGAAACCCATTTCATGAAGCTCCCGATGAACGGTCTCGGTAGTGAGTGTTGCAACCAAGGACAGATGATTTTTACGCTCTCCTCAGCAGTCACGTTCTGAAAGCTTTTGTGGCTTACCACTTCGCGGCTGAGCCGTTGTTGTTCCTAGACGTTTCCACTTCACAATAACAGCACTTAACAGTTCACCGGGGCAGCTCTAGAAGGGCAGAAATTTAAATAACTGACTTGTTGGAAAGGTGGCATCCTGTGACTGTGCCACGTTGAAAGTCACTGAGATCTTCAGTAAAGCCATTCTACTGCCAATGTTTGTTTATGGAGAACTGTGTGCTCAATTTTATACACCTGTCGGCAACGGGTGTGGCTGAAATAGCCGAATCCACAAATTTGAAGGGGTGTCCACATACTTTTGTATAGAGTGCATTTGGAATGGATTAATTAGTATTTTTTACTCACCAATTTACACTCAATACTCCATTATGACAAAGCAAAAACAGGTTTTTAGAAATTTTAGCAAATGTATAAAAACATGTATAAAACTGATATCACATTTACTCAGTACTTTGTTGAAGCACCTTTGACAGCGATTACAGCCTCGAGTCATCTTGGATATAACGCTACAAGCTTAGCACACCTGTATTTGGGGAGTTTCGCCCATTCTTCTCTGCAGATCCTCTCAAGCGCTATCAGGTTGGATGGGGAGTGTCGCTGCACAGTTATTTTCAGAGACTTGTCCCGAAGCCACTTCTGCGTTGTCTTGACTGTGTGGTTAGGGTCATTGTCCTGTTGGAAGGTGAACCTTCGCCCCAGTCTGAGGTCCTGAACGCTCCGGAGCAGGTTTTCATCAAGGATCTCTCTGTACTTTTCTCTGTTTATCTTTCCCCCGATCCTGACTAGTCTCCCAGTCCCTGCTGCTGAAAAACACCCCTGCAGCATAATGCTGCCACCACTATGCTTTATTGTAGGCATGGTGCCAGGTTTCCTCCAGACGTGACGCTTTGCATTCAGTCCAAAGAGTTCAATATTGGTTTCATCAGTCCAGAGAATCTTCTTTCTCTTGGTCTGAGAGTCTTTAGGTGCCTTTTGCCAAACTCCAAGCGGGCTGTCATGTGCCTTTTACTGAGGAGTGGCTTCCGTCTGGCCACTCTACCATGAAGGCCTGATTGGTGGAGTGCTGCAGAGATGGTTGTTCTTCTGGAAGGTTCTCCCATCTCCACAGAGGAACTCTACAGCTCTGTCAGAGTGACCATCGGGTTCTTGCTCACCTCCCTGACCAAGGCCCTCCTTCCCCGATTGCTCAGTTTGGCCAGGCGGCCAGCTCTAGGAAGAGTCTTGGTGGTTCCAAACTTCTTCCATTTAAGAATGATGGAGGCCAATGTGTTCTTGGAGACCTTCAATTCTGCAGACATTTTTTGGTACCCTTCTCCAGATCTGTGCCTCGACACAAAGCTCTACAGACAATTCCTTTAACCTCATGGCTTGGTTTTTGCTCTGATATGCACTGTCAACTGTGGGACCTTATATAGACAGGTGTTTGCCTTTCCAAATCATGTCCAATCAATTGAATTTACCACAGGTGTACTCTGATGAAGTTGTAGAAACATCAAGGATGATCAATGGAAACAGGATGTACCTGAGCTCAATTTCGAGTCTCATAGCATGTAAATAAGTAATTTCTGTTTTTTATTTTAATACATTTGCAAAAAATGTCTAAACCTTTTTTTGTTTTGTGATTATGGGGTATTGTGTGTAGTAGATTGATGAAGATTTTTATTTATTTAATCCATTTTAGAATAAGGGTGTAACGTAATAAAATGTGGAAAAGGTCAAGGGGTCTGAATACTTTCCAAATGCACTGTATATAGTGTATGTTGGAGAACAAAGGAGGATACAGATGTGGGATCTTCATTTGAGCCAGTTTGCTACCTCAGGAACATAATTCTGCAGCATCAGGTAATGTGGATTATAATTAATGGACAATTATTGTAGGGGTTGATTCATTTTTCGTTAAGGCAAATCAAGTCTGATATTTTAAAGTGGAATATTTTAGAAGCCTTTTTAAACCTTAAATATACTACAAGTTTGAAAATTCTCAGCAACAAAAGTGATCCAATTAAGATCATATGACTGTAGGCCTATATTATGACCTTTACATTCTGTTCAGGAGGTTGACATTTACAGATTTCATGCACCAGACTCTCTTAAGAACAGACGGATCTCTTGCATGTCATTCACACTGATCTGACATTTTTAAAGAGACTGTGTACAACTTTCAATGTAATGCATCTCAATAGGAAAATAGTGCTTTTGCACAATGTTAGAAACCTAATATTCCACAAATTACTTTGTAATTTCAATAACAGGTATTCCTATCAACATTTTAGCTTTTTTAATAAACGAATGTCTTTACAGTGTTACATATTTGTTTCTAGGGCACAACATGTGCTTCAAAAGTAAATAGGTTTCGTATTGGGGTTGTTCCGTCTCAAAAAGCAGAAGATTTCAACACCAACCATCTCAAATTGTTCTGAAATTGTTTCTGTAGTTCGAAACAGATATGGTGAGCATTCCGGAAACATTATTTTGTTGAATTATAATTTGATCACTGAGAAATTAAGCTAATTGATTGCCCACAAATTGACCTTTTTAATTTATAGGTTTCATATAATAATCAATAATTATAGTACCTAACATCCAATTTGGACCAAACCTTTTTCCAACAATGAGTAAGGAATCCAAAGAACTGGTCAGAAGCCATCCACGGACCCCCCCACACACTACATAAATTCCAACCCAACAACGAGTTTACGGTATCAGTTCCCTATGTTTGACAAGTAGTATGGAGCTGCGGCTTGGAGTATTGTTTCTTCATCCTATGTAATACATTTTTTTTTCTCTCCTGTTCAGAGAAATTAGTCATAGAAGTTTTTGGGTTTATGTCCCATCGTATATCCTGATATAACCAGGTTCTGACCACTACATAGTGCTGTTCCTGCTATTAGATTATTATTTTTTAAAGAATCCCCCTCCCATAGTTAAAGGGATAGTTCACCCAAATTACAAATTACTTATTTGTTTTCTTATCCTGTAAGCAGTTTATGGACCAGGAATGACAGCAACCCATGGTTTGGTTTTGTTTACCTAGCCACTTTTTCAAATGCTTAGCATTTGTGGCACAAATCCAATGTCAGTCAATGGTACACATATTAGCATTTTCGCGCTTCATATCCAAATGGCTTGCTGAAATGACATGGAACGACCCATCGGCCCAATATAGGCTGGATCTCAATCAACAACAAAAAAATCATGACATTTTCTGGTGCTCTTACATTTCATGTGGTGCTCCTAACCTTTTAAAAAGTTTGTAGCTCCAGTGCTACCAATGAAATGTTTTAATTTAGAGCCCTGTAGGGGGGCCTTTTTTGAATCCACCAATTTTGTCCTTTTGAAGTTACAGATGTAGAATAGAGTTAAGCTGCCATGACATTACACTTTAAGAGTCATGACATATCCACATGTTGACTTTCTTGAAATCGTTTTTGCTCTGTGTGTCTCAGCAAACCATTTGCTATCACTGTTCTGTATCTAACCCCAGAAATAGACGTCTGGCATCTCTTCAAAAAAAGAGAGACTGGGCGGAGCTAGAATATCACCACAGAGCATTTTCAAATAGGCTTCCATCCAAGTGCCTCCAGCACACACCACATCCCCATTCCCCCCCACCACCACCATAATTGCAGTGTCAATGCACCCCTTGAACCAAAAAGGCTTCTGCAGTGAATCAGATATAATTCCCATGAGGCAGAAGAAGAAAAAAAGGCTTATGTTTGTTCAATGGAGGATGCTCTGTTTCCAGTCTCAAAATGGAAATAGACTGACCTCCACCATGGAAACTTGGACCAATCACAACAGAGCGATTGGAGCGTTCATTGAGTTAATTGTTCCCTGCCACTGAGGTACAGTATGTGATTTAGGGACAAAGAAAGTGGGCCGTGTCCTACTCAATACATGGAATTGTGTGCGTCTATTCTCCAACATTCACTTTGACATGGAGAGAAAAAAAATCATATTTTTTTTAATCATTTTTTGGATATTGTAACATTGATATGTTGAAATGAAAGGAGTATAGCATAGCTGCCAATCATTGTATTCATAGCTACGGATTGTATACGTTCACAATGATCATCTGATTTATCATAATCCTATTAAAAGTGGGAAAACAAGTACTTCCTTTAGTTGCGAAAAACATCAAAAATAATTTAGCACATCCATCTTAACCATACAATATTAGTGCAGCTTGTTAGATCTCCCACTGATCGAAAAGTTAGCACAGGCCCATAGCATATTAATGCACATACACTCAACATATACACACCCTACACCGTACACACACAGACGCACAAAGACAAGACCAAGAATATAGCTAGCAAGAGAACCCCCATAGCCTGGGGAAGAACTAGCTAGCACCAGCTAGCACCTTGCTGTGGTAACTCCCTCCATAATGGTAGCTAATTGATGCACAGCGCCAACAAGTCAAGCCTTTCATCTGTCCATGAAAGAAAAGGCTTGGGCTGGGTTGGGGGGAGGGACAGGAGAGGGTAGGCTGCCTAGTGCCGACACCCATTGACGGTCATGAAATATGTATGGTTGCTGAGCAGCAGCCAGCCGTAATTGATCAGAGGGCACCATTATGACGGCACACCCCTATTTGGCTGCACCTGTGGACCCTTCCACTCCATTAGTCCTCCATGATGATCAGAAAGAGGAAGGAGACACCCCCCGATGAGTTACTGCCACTCTCACACTGCGTCTTGGGCCGGTTTAGCTGGTCTTCACTGTTATGGAAAGGGGGTTTGGATGCTGTCTTTCAATGTTATCCAGTGTCTTTGCTAAGGTAGTTTGCATAGGGAGGGCTTTAGTCTTCCACATGCAATACCGATATGAATAGTGTGAAGTCAAGGATTGTTTCATCGATTAAATATGTAGAAATAGGTGAAAGAGCTATATCTTGCACTGGCATAGCAGTTATGCTACTGCCTTTATTCTGACTATCATGCTAAACAATATGGCCTAGAGCCTATCTAGCTGCAGAATCATCTGAATGAACCATCCTATGCATAATATGCATTCATAACAGTCGCAGGTAGCAGCGCTTTTCTTCACCATAGCAATGACCAGTATCTGGTGTCATTGTTTGCACACAGGAAAAGGCCCACATGTAATCCCCTGGCAGATGTCAGGCGCCACATTCTAATTCATTTCATGAATTGTTAGCTGCCCCTCAATAAGAGGTCTGCTAAATGACTTAATAATCATCATCAGGAGAATTGTAATTGCACAAACGTTCCAGAAGACAGGACGAGGACGGCCTGTGATGTGTGTACCACTGGTGAACCCAATTCCCAGTTGTTATGTGACGATAATCCACATGGACAGGTGAATTAGAGAGAATTCCCTTGCAGATTGCGTGGACTTAGACAATCAATGGGCTGCAGCTGAGAGGTGGAGCGAGTTCTAAGAAAATGCATATCTTTGTCCTGCACTGTAGCTCTTCTGTTGCTTTCCTTGTTCCTTCTTGAAGTAATCACAGATCTGAGGAGACTGGTGAGAAGACCAATATGGTGAACAGGGCTGTGGATTTTGAGAGTTTGAGACCCATTACCCCACACTCAATAATTCCTTATCTATACAGTGTCGTATGTCAAGGCCTGTCACTCCAGAGCAGTAATCACATTGAAGGGATGGATTGTGGTAGGTTGGAAAGCCTTTTTAGAGAAGGTTTAAAGCCACTGAGAGAGTTTGATTACCTTCACATTGATAGGGGTAAAATCATCTGTTTATAGCCCTAGGATTACCATCAGTATCAATCTAAACATATGAGTCTTCATAGACTTTATGGCTGTTATGATAATACCAGTGCTGAGCGATTAGTGATTTTTGAGGTCGGTTCGGTTTTAGTTAGATAGTTAGAAAATAATCACAGATTTCAGTTTCAAATACATTTTTAAAGGATTAAATGCACTATGTGGGCTGAATGCTGGAACACAATAAAACAATTAATACAAGTCCCATGACGGCAGTGACTGCACATTACTCCTTATCACTTATTAACCATAATTTATTCACATTACTTTACTTAAATAAAATATTTCAGTTGTTGTGTATATTACATTTGTTTTATTTGATGACTTTATTTTTTCATTCCAAGTCATCATCTCATCTCTATAGAGCTGCTGCCTATGCTGTCTGACAAAATCACTATTTTAGTAGTTCAAAGTAAGGCATACTTTTATAACTGCTGAATACCAACTATCAATCATTTTTTATCATGTATTTTCAGGTAGAGATAACTCGTGCAGCAACTGCTCTCTATCCCTCTCATCATATCAGCATTCTTCTGTCACCTTTAAATAAAAAAGTGTTTCTTAAAAGAAACACAAATCGGACAAGTAGGCAGCAAATGGATTATGGTCATTGTAGTTCAATAACACGTTTTCTGCTTAAAACTATGTCGAATATTGGCCTGTTGGAAACAACAGGTCTACATCGCATAGTCCGGGCTTGATCTGATTTATCTCTAGAGAAACTGCCCAATGTCCACATTGAGCTCACAGAAAAAACCCAGAACGAAGTGGAATTCAAATAATTGAACCTAAGTTGGTTAAAATTGTTCAGCACTAGATAATGCGTACCGGTATACTACAGTATGATGGTTATGATCCTCATCAACACGTAGCAGTCATATTATTTTTGCCAGTTACACTGTGTAATTGTGATCACAGTTATTGGACAGTTTCTGACGATATGGGACAATGGTTACCCTCCTGACAATGCGTGTCCAACTGCTGCGTAGGTCAAAATGGTCCTGCATGCTCTAGAACTCTTTTGGATTACAAATTGATTGCAGGCCTTGAATCACTTCGTTTATTGGTGTTCCTCCAATTAAAGGCTGTCGCCAACTGCGTCCGCGCCGTTCATCTTGATCTCCCTGCTGAAAGAAAAAAAGGTTATTGAATGTTTGATGTCTGTATACAAATTAAGAATGCTCTATTGAGAAATTTTACAAATCAATGACTCAGGAGTTTAAAAGAATCGGAGGTTTCCTCTTGGTTTCCCACGTCGGTTAATTGGAAAAGTGTGAATGCGTAGGCTAAGTGTACACACTTCACCTTAACAGTAACAGTAACATCAACTTAACATCAACTTCTTAATAATCTTCTACTCGTAACTTTAAAGAACTCCGCCAAGCTTATATAACCGGATGACGATTCAAATAGATTACAAAAGTTCATAGAATATTTGACATTCGATGGTGTGTCTGTACAAAGATGTGCCAGTCTGAAAAGGCTCCAAGGCAGCCATCTTATAATAGCTTCCTGAGCAGAACAAGGCCATGACACGCTGAATTGAATTTCATTGTGGACACCAAGGCTGTGGGATGTTTGGCGCATTGTTAGAGTCATCTCGTTTCCTCCTGCCGTTGGCAGTTTCCACTTCTTGTTGTGTCAGGTCAGGCAGGTGAAATGTGTCATGACAAACGTGGGGGAAAAGTTGCGTTACATTTCATTTAATGGAGCTTGTTTTTTCATGTCAAGTGCATGTAAAACATTGGTATGATTACAGGAAGCCGAGTAGCGTGTTTCTATAAAAAAAATATTGAATCAAATTTACTGGAACTGACGTCATTCTAAGTGTCATTGACAGCTTGTAAAGCAGACCCTGAGATACACAGTACAACTCATTCATCTGTACATGTGTATTTATGAAGAGGATGTTGGGTGATATTCAGGTCCAAAGTTACATAACAGCGTATATCTATTTCTTTCCTACAACAGAAAATATCAAGGTTAGTGAGCACAATTTACTGTCGATCACATGCATATGTCTACTTAACACCCTGAGTGCGTCGATCCAGTCTCTACACGTTTTGAAATTGGTCATCAAAAATGATACTATATGATACTCAATTCTTGGTTTCATGAAGAAAGACCATTACCACCTACCGTGTTTAATATATACACAATACACCCATCTTAACGCGGTTGCTGTTCAGTAAATCGATAAAAAGGTTAAGAAAACAGCTCTGCACACCTTGGGTCATCCAAACTGTTTGGAAGAAACTGTCCAAATATGTATATTACCACCAAAAGGCCAAAGGCTTAGATTTAATGAGCAACATCTTGAAAAACAGAAGACATCTTTGGAGGCCAAAGTCGAAATGATGAGCCAAAGAAGAACAAAACCAAGGTACACAAGTAGATTGAGAATTGACCCATGCCTCATTAAAAATTCCCTTTCTTTCACCGTTCAGTCACTTTCTGTGTGCCTGAGCAGTAATTTGTTGCAGGGGCGTTGATGAGTGAGAACTGCATATCACCCTAATGGGCATGTGAGGGGGTGGTCTGCACTCTGAGGGTGGTAGCATCTACCAATGACTCAGCCATTCAGCGCCTGCCTGCATACAGGTTTCTCTCTCTTCCTGTTCTGTTCCCTGTTTCAAGGCAATAAAGCGTGCTGTTAACACATGCTTTCATAAAAGCCCACTTTTGTTATGTGTTTGTCTCTCATGCAGTACAGCACATATTAAAGGTAGTTATTAACAATGTAGTCAAACCTGTTGGTCAATTCTGTTTAACACATTCTCCAGTTATGACTATCAAATGCCCTTTTCAAATCAACCCTCTCTGAAAACTGGCAATTTTATGAAATCATCCCTCCATCAGTCACAAATATCATATTACAAAACAGAAATATTGTGTTATTGTACATATATCATTTCTGTCAAATGCGGTAAACACAGCAAACCCACACCCATGCATAAAAACTAGCTGCACCTCTCAAAATAACAAAGCTAGCGTAACATGCAATTACAGTGCTACATGTGTTGGTTTAGTTGAATTTAGTGCATGTTTGAGGGCTGAAATAAACATAGGAGAAAACCCTTAGCAGAGAATGAATGAGGAATGTTCTCAGGTTAGCTCGAACCTGTTTGTGGTGCTCAGAAGCTGTTGTTGAGGCAACACTCCATAATTAGTGTGGCTTTTGAATTATTATTCTCCACTGGAGTGGTGTTATGTAACTATTGCCACTTATGCCATACTTTCTATGTGAAATATCCATTCAACATACCAAACAGAGAGGTCATTAATTGAATGTACTATGTGCCTAGGCCTATTTATTTTGTCACACAAAATGCTTTATGTAGTGGAGAACTTGTGTCAAAGATACCTTGACAAAGTGGATGCATTATGGAATGGAAAAGGGAAGAAAACATTTCCACCCACGTTGTCTCCTCTTGTGTGGTAAATCCATTTCACAAGACACCCATCTCTCATTGAAATCCCACTGACCTCACAGAAAGTCTAAATAAACAGATAGGAAATGAGGGGCAAGAGCTTGCCTGTAGTTCCATTTATATGTTAATCTGTTGCAGCCTTGGTCTCGGGCTTTGAGTGATTCTCGTATAAGGCAAGGTAATGAATTCAACTGGACATATTCTGCTGTACGTGACATTAAAACTTGAAACTTGGTCATGTAGAGCCTACACATCCTTTTAACTCAGAGGCAATCCATCATTGTGTAGGTCCTGCAATGCATTAGGTTCAAGCCTCCGTAATTGTCCCATTTATTTAGAAGATAACTGGTTTGTAGTGAAATGGCTGGTGTATATAAATCACCTTTGTAACCATAGGTAATCGTAACTCTAGAGGACAAAACATATACATTTGCCTTTTGTCCAGTGCAAAGAATAAATGTAGAAGAAGAAGAAGAAGAAGACGAAGAAGAAGACGAAGAAGAAGACTTCTTTATGGACTACTAACTAAAATTCACCTCTTGAGTCTCTCCATTTGCATGATGGATTGTACATTTTGTCAAAGTGAAGGAGCATTGGACCTGCACTGTTTCACCCCCTCAAACACCACAGTACATTAATGGAATTTCAACGCTCCTGTGAGTTTTGGCTGTAACGACATGAATTCTTCATCGTGTGTGAGGACAAGATGGCATCAACAGACACGGTCACCCTATTTCTAGCTCCTAGCCAACTTGGTAGTGTTTAATTTTTTTGTGTGTCATTTCTTACATTATTTGCTCAGAACGTGTCTTATAGTGTTTCACACAGGCAAAAATAACCTTTGGACATTAGAACAGAGGTCACTGCCAGAAATTCAACTTCCCTGACCTGGATCCTTTGTTTGAACTTCATGAGGCAACTCTATTCATCCCGGGGGCTGCACCAAAACACTGACGCCCGGAGAAAAGGAAGAAGTGGGGCCATAGTCAGACTCAGGTGGCGTGCATAACATCGACTGCTTCAGAGTATATTACTTGCTAACGTTCAGTCCCTGGACAATAAAGTAGACAAGCTCAGGGCGAGGATCTCCTTCCAGAGAGCCATCAGGGACTGTTTTACAGAATCATGGCTCTCTGGATATATTGTCCCCGTCCATCAGCCAGCGGTGTTCTCTATCCATCGCATGGACAGGAAGAAAGAACTCTCCGGGGAAAAAAAGAATTTTTCATGATTAACAACTCATTGTGTGATTGTGGTAACGTACAGGAAATCAAGTCATTTTTTTTCTCCCGGTCTGGAATACCTCACCATCAAATTCCGACTACATGTCTACTACAATGTCTACCTCAAAAAGAGTTTTCAGTCATCATCACAGTCATGTATATCCCCCCCCTCCCAAGCAGACACCGTGACGACTCTCAGGAAATCTGAGGAAAACGCTACCGAAATTCTATCAACACATCACCTGAGCTACACACACGTCATGTACCCTGGATCAGTACTACTATCCCTTCCGGTATGGCTACAATGCCATCCCCCGACCTCCCCTTCGGCAAATCGGATCACGAAACATAAACAGGAAGCACCCATGGTAAGGACTGTTCAATGTTGGTCTGACCAATTTGAATCTATGATTCAAGATTGTTTTGATCACGCGGATTGGGAAATGTTCCGGGTCGCCTCTGAGAATAATATGATGTATACACCGACTCGGTGACTGGGTTCATCAGGAAGTGCATAGAGAATGTTGTTCCCACTGTGATGATTAGAACTTATCCAAACCAAAAGCTGTGGATGGATGACAGCATTCATGCAAAACTTAAAGTGCGAACCACCACATTTAAACATGGCAAGGTTACTGGGAACATAGACATGTACAAACAGACCAGCTATGACCTCAATAAGGCAATCAGAGACAAAACGACAGTACAGGGACAAAGTGGAGTTGAAATTAAACGGCTCAGACACGAGACATATGTGGCAAGGACTCCAGACAATCATGGCTTATAAATGGAAATCCAGCCACATAACAGACACGACGCCTCGCTCCCACATACGATTGAAATGTTCTGCATTGACTGACCTTCATGTATTAAAGTAATAATGGGCTGTCATTTCTCTTTGCTTATTTGAGGTGTTCTTGCCATAATATGGACTTGGTATTTTAGCAAATAGGGCTATCTTCCCTATACCAACCCTACCTTGTCACAACACAAATGATTGGCTCAAACGCAACTGATTGGCAACTGATTGGCTCAAAAGAAGGAAAGAAAGTCCACAAATTAAATTTTAACAAGGCACACCTGTTAATTGAAATGGTTGAGAGAATGCCAAGAATGTGCAAAGCTGTCATCAAAGCAAAGGGTGGCTACTTTGAAGAATCGCAAACATAAACTATATTTGGATTTGTTTAACACCTTTTTGGTTACTATATGATTCCATGTGTTATTTCCTAGGTTGGATGTCTTCACTATTATTCTACAATGTAGAAAATAGTAAAAATATATCTATATATATACACACACACACACACAAAGTGTACAAAAGATTAGGAACACCTGCATTTTCCATGACATAGACTTACCATGTGAAAGCTAAACTCCCTTATTGATGTCACCTGTTAAATCCTCTTCAATAAGTGTAGATGAATGGGAGGAGACAGGTTAAAGAAGGATTTGTAAGCCTTGAGACAATTGAGACATGGATCGTGTATGTGTGCCATTCAGAGGGTGAATGGGCAAGACAAAATATTGATGTGCCTTTGAACGGGGTATGGTAGTAGGTGCCAGATGTTGCAGTTCTTGAGTGTCTCAAGAATTGCAACGCTGCTGGGTTTTTCACACTCAACAGTTTCTCGTGTATATCAAGAATGGTCCACCACCCAAAGGACATCCAGACAACTTAACACAACTGTGGGAAGCATTGGAGTCAACATGGACCAGCATCCCTGTGGAACACTTTGGACACCTTGTAGAGTTGATGCCCGACGAATTGAGGCTGTTCTGCAACTCAATATTAGGATTGTGTTCCTAATGTTTTGTACACTTGGTGGGTGGGTGTGTGTTAATTTCTATATTTTTACTTTTTGGATTTGTGTGTATTGTTTTGTATTGCTAGGTATTATTACTGCACTGTTGGAGCTAGAAACACATTTCACTGCACCTGCCATACCATCTGCAAATCTGTGTACGTGACCAATAAACTTCGATTTGATATCCCTTCTCAACTCCATATAGCCCACATTAGCAGATGCTTGACACGTCATACCCAACATATTTGTCTCAGTTACTCATTCCAGTGTGAAATTATATGTTTTTAAAGAAGTTTCAGACACGACCCAAGGGCCGAAAATAAATTGTTACATGGCTATCAAGAAAAGTACACAGACCTAGCCAGAGGCGCGTTCTAGGTGATAGTAACTACTACCCAAGGCTACATGTTTGGGATCCCAGGTGGCGCAGTGGTCTAAGGAATGCATCTCAGTGCTAGAGACGTCACTACAGACACCCTGGTTTGAATTCAGGCTGTATCACAACCAGCCGTGATTGAGAGTCTCATAGGGCTGCGGAAAATTGGTCCAGCGTTGTCCAGGTTTGGCCGGTGTAGGCCGCCATTGTAAATAAGAATTTGTTCATTACTGACTTGCCTAGTTAAATAAAAAATGTAATAAATGTATTTATGTGCACTGCAAATATTCAAATGGTATTTGTGGCACATGTATGTGTACACACAGTCAGTAGGTCAAATAGATGACAGACCACTTGAGAGCCCTTACCTCTTCCACAGCCCAGCCTCTGTGGTTAATGAGTTTAGACTATATGTGCTGCTTGACTGGCCAGAGCAGCAGAAAGGGGCCCCTTTACGAGGAGTCAAAGGTACTGACCTGGAATAGGGGTTGAGGGGTACGTGAAGGGCCATGGGGCCAGTGAGAATGCGCATTTGGGGAGTGCTGAGTCGGAAGGTCATGCACTGATTGTGCTGAATTGCGGTTAACTTTGAGGGTCACTCGAACACAAAGGGTGGGTCAATGACTTCGATGGTAGTTAACGCATGGCCCGATGGTAGTTAACGCATGGCCCGATGGAGCGGCAGGTTTTGACGGAATGATCAGTTAGTAAGGCAACACATCAGTCTGCACACTTTGGCTGCCCACAAGTTAAGCCTTTCTGCCTCGCCAGTTTGTCTTAGCCCTGGAGTCATGGCCATAGTTGTTTGGTTAAAGTAACTCTTATTGGTGTCCAGCAGCTAACCATCTCGTGTTCCCCCGGTGTCTTCAGACCCTTTCTCCACACTGTATTCAACAATATTCAACAACGCCCTCTGGAGTTCATGCTATCGTCTGGCACTCAAATCTAGCCTTGCTTGTCATTTCACTATGTTGATTTCCAGGCTCCTTCCATACTCATTCTCAGTTCCCTCATACACAGTAATCGTTTTTTGTTTCTTCTCCACATTTGTCCCAGGGCCCTTCTACACCTAATATTTTCATTCGCTCGACGCAGTGGAAAGCAGAGCAGAGAAGAGCACTGGTGTCCTGAGCTGAACCAAGCAACAGTCAGCGAGGAGTATTTCCTGAAGAAAGTCGCCACTGCTAAAATTCACCAACTCCCTACTATAATAAGCTGTTCATGTAGCTTATCAATATGCATAGATGCGTGCGCTTTCGTATTCCTCAGTTTCGCGGTTTGATAGCGAATGGTGTATTTGATAGAGATTCAATCTCATTCCGTTGTGCACAATGTTAATAGCCGTAAGGGGGAAGGCAAATCTGTTGATGATTATTCCCAGCTGTCTCTGCAAGATTCCAGTTCGCTTGTGTCCCACAGACATGAAACATAGAAGGTATCACAAGCTACAGTATCAAATGCTACAAACAGCAGTTTAATGTAGTCCTCTGTCTTGGCCACTGGGATGGTTAGGCTGTTGAACTGCTGTTTATTTCCCTTGGCTTCATCTGTAATGAAAAATTACGTCTGTGTGGTACAAAGGTATAGTATATGGGCGATTCACATACTAAAGGCCAGCCTTTCAAAGGAAATGTCTCCTCAGTGACAACACATATTCTAAAACTATTGTGAAGAAATGCCAGATATGAATGTTCAGTCATGAGGGGTATTCAGACTACAGTGAAACTAGGACACCTGTGTACATACTGGGCCATCGCTTCGAGCATCAAAGAGAACAGATTTTATTTGGAGAGTCCTTTAAGGCTTTTTATCCACTTTTCTTGATAGATCATAGGGATTAGGTAACCTTAAGCAACAAAGGCATACGGAATATGCATATACTGTTATTATTTTATGTGAAATATTAGCATTATCTTTCTTGAGGCACCTGCTATCAAAATATCGTCATATAGATAGCTACCTTTATTGAACAAGGCATGTTTTTATCATTGCATATCAATATTTGGTTTGATTCTGCCTTTGATCAAAAAGGAGGGCAGCAAGTGAAAAACACATCTAAAAAGACTTTGAAAAGTATCGCTTAGAAACTGTTTATTTTGTACTCATTGTTACTCATGAAGGCCAATTCATTCATTCCTCTGAAGGGTATCATCTCAGAACACAAGTCTACTTTCCACATTGCTTTTATGATTTCAGTCTTAACAAATGGTTGTTTAACGTCTTCTTTTACTATCTGTTCAGTCATGTCCTTTGCCTTAAAACATTGCCTCATATGAAGAGAAACGTTCCCTTTCCCCAACATATAACTCAGGAGAGTGCAGTGCCAGCCCCCAAGGTAATGAGATATGCAGCAGGGCATGTATTTAATGCTGCTCTGAAGTTCATTTTCCGCCTCCATCTGCAACATAATAAATCTCCATCCAGCATACGCAAATCATAACCTTTTCCTCCAGTAAGTTATTATCTCATTGCAGGAACGTTCAGCAGAATTCAAAATATTTATGATTATTAAGAAAACCCTAGCAATGGAAACCTCTGGCGATTTCAATTTGCGAACCAGACGGATAAAGTGTTATGCCTCACGGCACTTTTGTCATAAAATAAATGAATGAGTGGACTTATATTTCCCATTGAGAGATTTCTCCACGGCCCTTCTTTGCTGCTCCTCACCAGCTCCTACAGTGTCTGTGCTGACAGAATGTACACTATACTTCCTCACTCCAATCCAGCTCATCCAATAAATGTGCTTGTTTTGAAACACCACAGCGGCATATTGTCCCATCACATGTCTAAAGATCACTCATGAACAGACTGGCATCAAAACGTGCCAGATGCGTCCATTTACCAAGTCGTTTGAATGCAATATTACTTGAAATTGGTCTACGGAAAAACAATTGTGCTCTGTTCAGAGGTTGTATTGTGAGAATCCAAAAAGGAGGAGAAACAGATGTGGACACTGGCAGAGTCCAAGAGAAAGACCCAACCATGGACACTCCTGATGATGTCATCACCAGCTGATTTGCTCATTAACACCCTGGTTGAATCCCCTTAACACATTCTATATGTGAGGACCTACAACAGAACTTCTTTATTACTGGAGGGGGGAGATATCAAAGACCATGTCACCCTTGTTTGTAGTTGGAAGCTCTGAAGTCCATAGAGCAAGATTAGTCTCTTTGTTTTGATGGGCTCATTTCTGTATTACAGAATAGCCTGAAAATCGCATCGAATGCACAACTCCACCACCCAAACCACAACAACTAAACCTATAGTAATTAGATTTGTATATTCGAAACCACAAAATAACACCATTTTCCTGTTCAGTCAATGCCTGGATGAAAAGGGTGCAACGATCGAAGTTACTTACTGTCAAAAGGATGATAACAGAAAAGGGAAATACCCATTATAATCGCCAACCTATAAAAATAAACTGCTAATAACTGTTTTGATTACAAATGTTTGCTTCAATCTGCTTCAAAATCAAGCATAATATCAACTTTATTTATTTGGAAGTAGATTAAACAGTTAATCGCCCTTGTATCGTACGATACCGTCCCTGTGATCAGACCTCTCATGTATCTCTTCCTATGTGGTGAACTGAGTGAACCAGAGCTGTGATGGAGCTTGGCACAGCCCTCTGTTCCACTTCAGTTTGATCCAAGTGCTGCGATGCATGCAATGTCCTGGTTAGGCCCTCCACCATCAACTGCACGGTGGGGAAAGATTGACAGTGTAGCCTGTGGTTATATAGCTTTAATAACAGGAAAATCAGACCCTATTCTTTATCTACCATCTGCATTATGACCAAATGTCCACCCCACTGGGGGCTACTGAATCAGGCTTTTATTTGACTTCATCTATGCTCGGATAAGATGGCTATAAATAATTATGGTTGCAATGCAATCTTTAATTTGAGTCAGATATCCACTATGGAGACTCGTTGAAAAATGGGAGTTGGATAAATTTCAGTGTCAATTTGTCAGTAAAATACATTATCCAATGAATCAACAGATGACCTTTGTATGTTGCATCATATAGCTGACCTACGTGTCATTGCTGAAGTAAACAGTAGAAAGCCATGTATTATTATTAGATAACACAATTGACACAAGGTTCATTGGGAAACGACTATCCCAGAACGTGACATACTTCTCGAGAGGATACAGTGATCAAGTCAATCTGTGTGTATATGTAGGCCTCATGAGATTCAACGCATTAAGGCAGGCAACAATGCCAAAACAGGCAATTATTTGACAAGAGAAGAAACGGTTGCCCAATGCTTAGGGATGCATGTAATGGCCTTTGACACGTAAGGTTATCATATAGGGAACAGACATAGCATAGTATGCATCTCTGTTAAGTGTCTGGTACAGTGGTTAAAAGGATTAATTGAGAATATGGTGATAATTAAATTACAATAATGTAACAATAGAGAGTCTAACTTCCAGCAGTAAAGCAAATATGTTTATTAAGCACTTTAATATACATCAAAAAATGTGGCTTAATAGAGTACAGGAAATACGTTTTTAAATGAAAAGTTCAATGTACATGGTAAGCTATTTACAATCAAATTGTTTAGGGTCAATTCAAAACGATATTACAGACGACACAGGCAAGACAAGTAATGACAGTTTGATAGATGGCGAAACAAGTTTGAATACTTGTCCAGAATTTATCCTAAAATGAGACCTTCCTTTATACCTTCATACTGTAGCACACCTTCAAGCTGTACCGGAGAGCGGAGGGCTTTGACTTGGGCTTATACCGTATGTGTTTGTGCATGCGACAGCTTTACGTTTTTTTCTTTCTCTTGGCACAAAATTGCTCACTGTTAACATTGTGAAAAGCCTGCAAAAATATGACTCGCAAATGCTCACACAGCTCCACATAGTCCATTAGAAACACATGTTTCCAATCCCAAAGCACCATCTCCAGGACCCTCCCTTGCCAGCGGAGCCAGAGCTGGGGTAACTGATCTGCAGCCGCTCGGGCGAAGAAGAAAAAAGCTGTTTCAACTTTGGCATGATAAGCATACATTTCAAACAATGGCTTAAAAACATCATATTATTGAAGTCTACTACTAGGTGAAGTCGTGACAAGTAAACCTTAAGCCTTTTTTGTGTCTTGCCACAAAATATACTGCAATTATCAAAACATAGCCACACTACAATAGGGGAAACAAAGCTTGAATTTAGTTTCTTGCATTGCAGGTTATATATAGAATTCTGTCAACGAATGCATTCAACCCGGCTTAAGCTTTGAAACCTTTGCATTCAGCACCAAACTCTGTAGTTGACAGTATACTAACGGTTATTTTAATCCCTTTAAATGCACACAGAAACAAATGAAAAGTCCCACAGGGACAAAATGAAATCACATTTGTGTAACGTTTTCAACGAACTCTCCCCCTTAGCTACTGTGTCTGCAGTACTACAATACACACAGCAAAGAAAATAGTTTCAAGACGACCAAAATGGAGTCCAAAATAACTGCAGGAATTTTTTGAACACAGCACCATGATAGAGCTTACAATACAAATGAAAGTGGCTTTTTCCTAAATAAATATGCTTGATTATACTTGTATAGCAAATTGCCTTAACTATTATCATATTACACACAGCATAGTCTACATGACCAGAAGTATGTGGACACCTGCCTGTCAAACAGCTCATTCCAAAATGATAGGCATTAATATGGAGTTGGTCCCCCTTTGCTGCTATAATAGCCTCCACTCTTCTGGGAAGGCTTTCCACTAGATGTTGAAACATTGTTGTGGGACTTGCTTCCATTCAGCTACAAGAGCATTAGTGAGGTCGGACACTGATGTTGGGCGATTAGGCCTGACTCACAGTCGGCATTCCAATTCATCCCGAAGGTGCTGAGGTCAGGCCAGTCAAGTTCTTCCACACCATTTCTGCATGGACCTCACTTTGTGCACATTGACATGCTGAAACAGGTAGGAAGCACAGAATTGTCTAGAATGTCACAGCACTAAGATTTCCCTTAACTGGAACTAAGGGGCCTAGCCTGAACCATTTTCTATTTAATGAGGCAAGTCAGTTAAGAACAAATTCTTATTTTCAATGACAGCCTGTGTTAACTGCCTTGTTCAGGGGCAGAACAACAGATTTTTACCTTATCAGCTCTGATCTAGCAACCTTTCAGTTACAAGTTCAACGCTCTAACCACTAGGCTACCTAACCACTAGGCTACAAACCCCATGAAAACAGCCCCAGACCATTATTCCTCCTCCACCAAACTTTAGTTGGCACTATGCATTGGGGCAGGTAGCGTTCTCCTGGCATCCACTAAACCCAGATTCTTCCGTCGGACTGCCAGATGGTGAAGTGTGATTCATCACTCCAGAGAACACGTTTCCACTGCTGCAGAGTACAATGGCGGCGAGCCTTATACTTGTGTGTGGTTTGCGTGCGGCTGCTCAGCCATGGAAACCCATTTCATGAAGCTCCCGAGGAGCACTTATTGTGCCGACGTTGCTTCCAGAGGCAGTTTGGAACTCGGTAGTGAGTGTTGCAAACGAGGACAGACCATTTTTACGCGCTTCAGCACTCAGTGGTCCTATTCTGAGCTACCACTTCAAGGCATGCCGTTGTTGCTCCTAGACATTTCCACTTCACAATAATAGCACTTACAGTTGACCGGGGCAGCTCTAGCAGGGCTGAAATTTGACAAACTGACTTGTTGGAAAGGCGGCATCCTATGACTGTGCCATGTTGAAAGTCACTGTGTTCTTCAGGCCATTCTACTGACAATGTTTGTCTATGGAGATTGCATTTCTGCGCGCTTGTGGGGCTGAAATAGCAGAATCCACTCATTTGAAGGGGTGTCCACATACTTTGTTATATATAGTATATGCTTAGCACACTGAACAAAGTTAACACCGATTATTTGGGGTTTTCAGAAAGACAGAGTATCAACGCGTGCAACATTATCCCATGTCATCGATTATCTTGATGTCCCTCTGATCAGATGGGACAATGTACTCAGCGGTGAATTGCTGTTGGTGTGTATGATTGCAGGACAAAACAACACACAAAAAAAATATATGATCCTTTTGAACAATTAGTTTGAAACACATGAGCATAAACAGGAGACTGAACAAATGCATGTTTGTCATTCTCTTTTTAAAAAGTGCATACACTGCATAAATATCAATACATTAAATTAAATGATAGTGTGCATGATTACACTGAGAAGACTGTAACAGATGTAGGCACATTGAAGTATCAGTTCATGTAAGCCTTGTGCAGCGATCAACATTCTTCCCTTAGGTTTTCTGAGGTGTTCCACTTGAGAGTGGAAAACAATTCAATCGGTTCTTATGCGGATGAAAATAGTTGCTTTGGCACATTCCCTCCGATGTCTGCATGACGAATGGCATTCAAGACATCTGAAACGGTAATGAAAATGATTTGGGTTAGTGCTGAGTTGGAAAACATCGTAGTCTTCTTGGCCAGAGAAGGACATTCTTTGAAATGCATCAGTCATGTTCAAGTTTGTTTAAGTTCTACTAATGATAATAAAATATTGACAGGATATTTCCATACAGTGTTTCCAGTAGTGGTGAGTGAGTCATTAGATTGTATTTTAATAACAACATACTGTATCAACAACGTGGCAATCAATCATACAAGTAATATACAGACATGTATACTAGTATACAGGGATTCTGATCTTCAGCCTACATCCCATCCCTGCATGTTGTTAACTTGTACTTATATCTTCAAGATGTAATGAAACCATTTGAAACCATTCTGAAAATAAAGCACGTCTGAATTGATCATCTACTTATTATATCATTAATAAAACAACTGTTGAACGCCAGAAGAACTCTAGAGTCGGTGGTTAATGCTTAGAAAAAAGCATGACATCAGATTAGTTTAAACACTTACCAGCTATAATGGAGTCTCCTTTTTGTAGTTAAACCCAGGGTCAGATCCTTCTATCTGCAGTTTCAAGACTTGTTTAAGGCTTAATTCAGTCTCCCCTATAGGGTAGTTCTCCAGAACGTCCTGGTGTCCTCTATTCTGTACAGTCCTATGGACAGAAACCCTCCCGAGGAAAACCTGATTGCCCTGAAGATGGTAGTTGGGGTTGGTCATAATGCCATTTCGCTTCTTCTCTGCAATGCTCTGCTGTTGGATGAACAACTGCTCTTGGGTCAGTCCCACTTCTGGCTGGGTGGAGCCACCAACCATGATCTTGCAATGAGGATCTTTCACCGCAATGCTCGCTACAGACTTGTTGAGCGCAATCCTCTTATCAAACTGGGTCATCTCATATTCTAACACCTGACCCTGGGTTGAGCCAATGCTCTTGAGCCTTTTCTTGTCTCCAGACCCCCCTTTGCTGTTGGATGTGGTATTTTCGGTCTTACTCCCTTTGGTCGACTTGAGACTTGGCTTAACCTGAGCCCAGTCAAATTCACTTGGAGACCCCGGCTGATGTCCAATGGACTTGGTGGTGGAGGAAGGTGAGACGATGGATTGTCGGCTCCGACTGCGAGGCAGAGAGTGTTGCTGGATTTGCTCTGTGAAGGTCATTCCGTGGAAACTATCTATCGGCACAGTCTGTGCAGTCGCTGTGGACGAGGTGGTTCTCAGTGAGGAGTTCTTAGAACTTTTGAGGGAATTATTTGAGAGAGACAACTTCTGTCTGTCCACGGTAGAGTCAGGAGATTCCGAAGGGGAGCTGAAGGCGTTGACAGGACCGTTCTGTAAACCACGTCCAGATGACTGCATATCTCCAGCCCCTGTGCTGCCAGAGCTGTTGGATTTGATTGTGAGGGAGTGCATTTTCCCAGATACAGAGAGTGGGATTTTCTGTTCCATAGTGTGTACTGGCGAAGGACTACAGCCATTAAGACTCGAGGCCCCATACTTCTCAAGAAGTTTGATGATCATTGAATGCCCCCCTTTTGCAGCCACACGCATGGCTGTGCGTCCAAACTGGTCTGCGTGGTTGGGGTCAGCGCCATGCTCCAGAAGGATCTGCACTACATCTCTGTGCCCCTCTTGGGCAGCAATGCCAAGCGCTGTTGCCCCCTGATTACATGTATTATCCACGTGAGTGCCATTGTCAATCAAGAACTGCACAACGTTTGCGTGGCCTTGCCAAGCTGCTGACTGGAGGGCGGATCGTTTCTCGTTGTCACAAGAGTTCACGTCGGCATGATAGTTGATCAGCATCCTGACCATTTCTACATGCCCTTGCCAGCAGGACACGTGGAGGGCTGTCCTTCCCTCTGTGTCGCTGACTTCCACATTTGCCCCATTTTCCAGGAAGTACTCCGCCATTGCTAGCTGATTCTCAAGTGCCAATATGTATAATGTTGGGCGTCCGTCTGCGTCTTTATAATCTATATCAGCACCATGACTCAGCAACAGTTCAACAATATCCCTGTGGCCTTCCAGTGCAGCCGCCCTGAGAGAATTCCTCCCATCGTAACCTCTCTGGTCGATGCAAGACTTGTTTTCCAGAAGAATGTGGACACAGTCATAGTGGCCCTCTTGCGCAGACAATATCAGGGGTATTCGACCATCGTTATCCACCTCTGTGCATCGGGCACCTTGCTCAATGAGGGCATCGCATACTTGCCGGTGACCCTCGAATGAGGCCATGTGCAGTGGGGTCCAGCCTGAGTCATCTCTGTGATTTTCATCCAGCCCTCTGTCCAGCAGAGTTCGGACCACCTCTACATTCCCTTGAGCAGACGCTATGCTCAGAACAGTTCTTCCTTCACTGTCGATGCTGTCTACAGCTGCACCCCAGAAAAGCAGGGTATTGACAACAGAGGCATGGCCCATGGATGCTGCTGCAAGAAGAGGAGTTCGGCCATTGTTGTCAGTGTGATCCACATCAGCTCCACCTTCCAGCAGCAGATCAACTACGTCCACATGTCCTTCATAGGCAGCCACAAGGAGGGGTGTCATGCAGTCTTTGTCGCAGTGGTCGACCTCTGCACCCCTGTCAATGAGGAGGCTTACGACAGAGGCATGACCTTTACTGGCAGGCACACAGAGAGCAGCAACTGAGAGTGCTGTCCTTCCGTCCGCATCTTCATGGTTCACCTCTGCCCCATGTTCCAAGAGGTGCTCTACGATTTCTCTGTGCCCCATGTATGCCGCTGCAATGAGAGCCGTCCTTCCTTCATTGTCTGCTTTGTTGACTTCTGCCCCGTGTTGGAGGAGGTTCAGCACGATGTCTTCATGGCCTCCCCAAGCTGCGGCTCTCAAGGCGGTTCTGCTGTCGGCATCAGCACAGTCAACTTTGGCACCGGCGTAGAGGAGAGCAGACACCACCTCTGAATGCCCACCCCAGGCCGCAGACCTAAGGGCGGTCCACCCATCATGGTCTGTGTGATTGATGTTTGCCTCACAGCCAATGAGGCAGTTGACCACCTTAGTGTGCCCTTGTCTTGCAGCAAGAGTAAGTGCCGTTTGTCCATGGCTGTCCTCCAGCTCCATGTTGGCTCTCCTGGATATGAGAAAGTTCACCACATCCAGGTTTCCACTGTACGCAGCATTGGCCAGCAAAGTTCTGCCACTGGAGTCACATTGGTTCACAGAGGCCCCATTGTCTAGCAATGTCCGAATGGAATCCTCTCTCTCCAGTGCCTGCTGCACTATGCAGGAGGCATGGTCGTCCTCGTTGTTGACATGAGCCCCAGCTTTGACCAGAAGCTGCAGCACCTCCTGTTCTTTAGGTATGGAGGTGGAAAGAGAGTCTTTAGTGGGTGTGCCATTCCACACCATCCAAAGAGCCAGGTTGAAAGAGTCTATCTTCAGGTTGGATTTGATCAGATGCAGGGCAAACTCCTGCACCTCCAGCGGTTTGAGCTGCTTGGCCCTGCAAGTGTAACTCATTGCCATCATTCTATGTCCCTCCGCTTCATTACACAAGTACTTTTGGGTACAATGCTTAACATCCAGGAGCCACTCGGCAAAACTGTAGTGAAAGAGGATCTTAGTACTTCTGAGGCCATCGATCAACAACTTGGAGAGGATGTCCATCTTCTTCTGAAAGTCCTCCATGGTGAGGGCCATGTTTTTGGTCCAGACAGCATAGTAAAGCTCCTTGACAGTAAGCGGCCTGCAGGTGGCGAGGATCACGTTGAGGATGGGCTGGACTTTGGCAAACTGCTTCCGTACAAACAGCCTTTGGCAGAGCCACAAGTAGAGGCCGTTGAGCGTGCCGGGGATGTCGCGGATCTCTCGCAGCATGATGAAGTTCTCCACCACCCCATCCAGCACTCGCTCCAGGTACAGGAAGCAGCCGCTGCTTTTGATGTGCAGCTGGTTTAGCATCTCGGCCGTCTCCTTGGTAAGATGCTGGCGAAGGGCCTCCTCCTGGTCGAGTCTGTGGAGGATGTACTGCTGCACGTCCTTGACGATGTAGGCTTTACGAAGGTCATCCAGGCTGATTTTACGGAATCCTAGAAAATAGAAGGAAAAAAACGATTAGTTTACCACCAACTTTCATTTCCACCAACTTTTTCCCACACATTTCCAATATTAATATGGCAGTGTTACAGTGTATCAGAGTAATACAGAGCGGGTATAATTAGTCTTTCCACTGAATTTCAGCACTCATACAAAGATAAGTAATACATTTTCCCATGGTGACCCTAAATTCTCAGAAAGACGTCTGACCTTCAGAATATAGTCACTCCATTTTCCCATTGATCTTTTACCTTTGAAAAATTATATTACATCAAGCTTTCATTTCCTAAAGCAGAGACTAATTAGTGGTAAAGCCATGTTGTTAAAATAAAACCTTTCAAAGGAATTGAGAGCATGACCCTGGTCTCTGGCAGAGTAATCAGTCCAGCATCAGTATGGCAGATATTTTGTGAAGGACTACGGAAAACAAAGCAGCTGTAATTGATGCTCTAAAGGGGTATTTGATGCATAAGGCTTTTGATTATCCTAAGAAAACACAATATACACTGCTCAAAAAAATAAAGGGAACACTTAAACAACACAATGTCACTCCAAGTCAATCACACTTCTGTGAAATCAAACTGTCCACTTAGGAAGCAACACTGATTGACAATAAATGTCACATGCTGTTGTGCAAATGGAATAGACACAAGGTAGAAATTATAGCCAATTAGCAAGACACCCCCAATAAAGAAATGGTTCTGCAGGTGGTGACCGCAGACCACTTCTCAGTTCCTATGCTTCCTGGCTGATGTTTTGGTCACTTTTGAATGCTGGCGGTGCTTTTACTCTAGTGGTAGCATGAGACGGAGTCTACAACCCACACAAGTGGCTCAGGTAGTGCAGTTCATCCAGGATGGCACAGCAATGCGAGCTGTGGCAAAAAGGTTTGCTGTGTCTGTCAGCGTAGTGTCCAGAGCATGGAGGCGCTACCAGGAGACAGGCCAGTACATCAGGAGACGTGGAGGAGGCCGTAGGAGGGCAACAACCCAGCAGCAGGACCGCTACCTCCGCCTTTGTGCAAGGAGGTGCACTGCCAGAGCCCTGCAAAATGACCTCCAGCAGGCCACAAATGTGCATGTGTCAGCATATGGTCTCACAAGGGGTCTGAGGATCTCATCTCGGTACCTAATGGCAGTCAGGCTACCTCTTGCGAGCACATGGAGGGCTGTGCGGCCCCACAAAGAAATGCCACCCCACACCATGACTGACCCACCGCCAAACCGGTCATGCTGGAGGATGTTGCAGGCAGCAGAACGTTCTCCACGGCGTCTTCAGACTCTGTCACGTGCTCATGTGCTCAGTGTGAACCTGCTTTTATCTGTGAAGAGCACAGGGCACCAGTGGCGAATTTGCCAATATTGGTGTTCTCTGGCAAATGCCAAACGTCCTGCACGGTGTTGGGCTGTAAGCTCAACCCCCACCTGTGGATGTCGGGCCCTCATACCACCCTCATGGAGTCTGTTTCTGACCGTTTGAGCAGACACATGGACATTTGTGGACGCAACATGCAACAATTTCAAAGATTTTACTGACTTGCAATTCATAAGGAAATCAGTAAAAAGTTAATTAGCCCCTAATCTATGGATTTCACATGACTGGGATATATATATATCATGACTGGGATATATATGACTGACAGATATATATATTTTTAAAGGTATTTGTGTTGGCCACAAATACCTTAAAAATAAGTAGGGGCTTGGACAAGAAAACCAGTCAGTTTCTGGTGTGACCACGATTTGCCTCATGCAGCGTGACACATCTCCTTCGCATAGAGTGATCAGGCTGTTGATTGTGGCCTGTGGAATGCTGTCCCAGTCCTCTTCAATGGCTGTGAAAAGTTGCTGGATATTGGCAGAAATCATACTGAAACATGAGGTGATGGCGGTGGAAGAATGGCACAATGATGGGCCTCAGGATCTCGTCACGGTAGCTCTGTGAATTCAAATTGCCATCTTGTTCGTAGCTTATGTCTGTCCATACCAAAACCCCATCGCCACCATGGGGCACTCTGTTCACAATGCTTACATCAGCAAACGGCTCTCCCACACAACGCCATTCATGTGGTGTGCAGTTGTGAGGCCGGTTGGACGCACTGTCAAATTCTCTAAAACAATGTTGGAGGCGGCTTATGGTAGAGAAAGTTACATTCAATTCTCTGGCAACATCTCTGGTGGACATTCCTGCAGTCAGCATGCCAATTGCACAGTCCCTCAAAACTTGAGACATCTGTGGCATTGTGTTGTGTGACAAAACTGCACATTTTAGAGTGGCCTTTTATTGTCCCCAGCACAAGGTATCTGTGTAATGATCATGCTTTTTAACTAGCTTCTTGATATGCCACACCTGTCCGGTCGATGGATTATCTTGGCAAAGGAGAAATGCTCACTAACAGGGATGTAAATGGATTTGTGCACACATTTTGAGAGAAATACGATTACTGTGCGTATGGAACATTTCTGGGATCTTCTATTTCAGCTCATGAAACATGGGACCAACACTTTATATGTTGCGTTTCTATTTTTGTTTAGTCTAACTACTTTTGGAAAATAAAGTATGCAAGACAGACTTTCTTATACAATACACATCAAAATCCTTAAAGCTCAGGGCCCAACTAATTCATTAAAGCTCAGGGCCCAACTAATTCATTAAAGCTCAGGGCCCAACTAATTCATTAAAGCTCAGGGCCCAACTAATTCATTAAACTTTAGGGCCCAACTAATTCATTAAACCTCAGGGCCCAACTAATTCATTAAAGCTCAGGGCCCAACTAATTAATTAAAGCTCAGGGCACAACTAATTCATTAAAATGACCTCTCCTCACATACCTCAGAAACATGCATTCAGACCTGTACTGTAATATATTTGAGAGAAAAGCCACAAAGTAGGTAACACCTGGGAGCCATTTCCATTTTATAGTACACCGATGGCCATAAGACAACTCTACTGCTTCACTCATTAACAGACTACATGCACAGACCAGACCTTCAGAAAGAAATCGCCATGGGTCTTAATGAATGACCCACTAATGTGCAGTAGCAATCCTTTCCCAGATAGGGGAAAACAGCTCCATGCCAGACTGCTAACAGACATGCAGGGGGAAACTTCCTTCATGTTGAAGCAGTTAGCTCAGGCTACACACCCAAGGGCAGGGGAAGCATTTCCGCATAGATTTATTTACTGTTCCCATGGTCTCAGGCCTTCTGGGGCAGACGGGAAACAAGAGACTCGTTCAATGTTGACATATTTCGCAATTCTAAACTAGCCTCCTGCTGTGGGAAACGGGTGTTAAATTCCTTTCTTTTATCTAATTGCCTACATCATCAAAAACAAGCCGCTTCTAAATGTTTCCTGAATAAATGAGCTCATTTCCTGCTGCCTGGGTTAGGGTAACCGGGTTAATTAAATGAAGGTACCTTAAACACACCCACATAATAAATAAAACAAACATTACAAAGTAAGGATCTGAGAGGATTCTAGACAGAGACTAATGACAACATTTAGACACAATTAACATGCTCAGAATCAATCAGTGCCATTAATACTACAAACTGGGTTGGTTTGATTGTCTGTGCACAAGTATCACAAAGCCTGTGGCATTGTTCCCTCCATTAATAAGACTATGCAGAAAGAAGACTATGAAACCTTATCCCACACAGGGGCAATGGAGCCACACCTGTAGGTACATGAGGCACACCCCTCTAATCATTGTCATTGTAGCTTTCGATACATGCACCTGGCAGTACTCATACATGTGCGAATAACCAATCCTTGAGGAATATAAAATGTTCCATGCAAGTTACGGCTAATTATGTTCTACATTATAAAATGCCATTCCTAATAATTACAAACGGCTATCTGTGGTATATTACCATTCCATGCTATAACGGAAACGACAAAAAACTATGCAGCTAGTCTGTCCTACATAATGTAGTCACTAATAACAGAGTACAGTAGGATCACCATAATATTACTTACAACCCAATGACCCAAAGCCTCTGTGTGTCAGTCAATGTTTTTAGCAACAGAGTATTTTCCACTGCCTCTCCCAGGCCCTGTGGCCTCCTGCTCCACCTAAGTCTCATTCTTCGCTAAGCATTCGGGATCCCTCCAGCGGAGACAGGAAACCCACTGCCCGAGAGGAGGAAGAGGCCATTAAGAGGGGGGACTGAGCGATATCTATGACAGATGACCTAAAAGTCTATTTTAGCCAGCCGGAAGCTTTTGCCTCAGCATGTTGTCTTTTAAAAGGTTGTCTCAATGTTTGATTTAGACATGTGTAACCCGCCATCAGAGTATCAGTGAATCAGACTGCACTGTAGCAGTTAGTTATTTCTCTAGACAACGATTAACAACAAATGCACTCCTTCTCTCCTACAGTTTTGAGACTACTGTCCTCCCCCAGTTCCTACATAGTTGTTCATATGTACATTATGAACACTGGTGATGTGGAAAAGTCAAGAGGAGGAAAAGAGAGAGAGCAAGTTAACCACAGCCATCTTGAAATAGAGCGTTATCCCTGAAAACATTTCCAGGGGCCCAGAGAAAGGAAAAGAAAGAAATGAACAAGCATGGGCCCCCTGTCTGAACACACCAGAGGTCTTTTCATTAAATATCTATAAATGGAGGAATCTGATCTACAATTCCCACTTGAGTCATCACAGACATCACTTCATATGGCCTGAAACTCTGCTGTGCAGTCATGGCGATATCATTGTTCTCCTCGTGTGGCACAGAAGAACACAAGAGAAAGTTGAGGCAAAAACTTTGGCTCATCGCAGTAGCAGATGTAGTAACTAGCAACACAATGAACTGCTATCAGAGGTCTGCATGACTCATGTTGCACAGGCCTTTCAAGAAGCGTGTTTTCTTTTAACTGCAGGCAAGGACATGATGCCAAGGCCTTGAAACTTTTCCAGGTCAACTGGACCACAGTCAATTGTAACTGGGGGGGCTGCAACAGTACGAGCATAGATGGCAGGGGTCTGAACAGAGAGGGACAGCTAACCAACCAACAACTGACGCATTCATCAGGCCAGGGATGCAGCGCCGAGTACAGGCCTCTGAGCCAGCTGCTGCTCGTTACGGAGCTGGATAGTAGCCACGAGAGACACAGTCCAATACAAAAAGAGGAACCGTTGTCAGATGACAAATGAGGTAGGGTGTGTGTGTATGGAGTGGGGGGTGGTTCCAGGTTCTGACCCATGGACCTGGTTCTGACTGACAGCGTCTGTAATTTGTCACGTTCTTCGCGAGCCACCATATTAAGTCATAAGATCCAAAAGGTAAACAGAAACCCTAGCTCCTCTCCTCTAGCCTGCCGTAACCCCCCCCCCCCCCCCCCCCACACTCGACAAACGCCTGTCCAACAGCTGCAGAGGTCTTGGCTCCAACACCGAAAACGGCAGCCTCCCATACACAAGTATGTGGGACGAGACTCTGCTCAAACCGTCTGTAGAAAAATAAGTCTTAAAAGCTGCAGTTGTCTTTTCATTTTGAAAAATGTTTGCTGCACACTCGAACACTGATTACATTAGATAAATGTTAGTGAACTGCTGAAAAGATGCCATAGTCTATTTGTTATTGAGAAGTTAAATATAGATGGAAGTTGGTATTTATGAAAGTCTCATTTAAAAGAAGTAAGAAATGAAAACTGTAACTGTACTCAAGTTTAGTTGTTGGGAGAAACATAACTATGTAAATTATTTCTGTGCCACTTTTGTCCTTACACGGCATCCTGACACGAGAAGCAGAATTAAACGTGCCACTGGAAACAACTACATAAACATTCAAACAATTCATTTGCAGAGAGTAATCCTGGCGGCGCAAGCATGAACGGGTCTTGTCCGAACGTGTCCTCTTCTGAATTTCAAAACGGGAGAGGAGACCTTCCAGTTAGACCTGTTGTGGTAACTGAGTGGACTGGGGCACACTGAAAGGTATACACGTAGGGCCGTTAATACAGCTTAGTATTACAGTCTACAATCTAATGGTCCCATCAAGCCACCTGCATGAAAACACATCACACGCTGCAGGAATACATCTATCAAAGATGATATATGTGAAACACTGCAGAACCTGCAGACTGATTAGGGGAAATATCCAGCCAATGAAACGCTGTGTTGTATTCCAGAGATACTACAGGATAGTGGTATGAGATGAATTCATAAGGCAGCACACCTGGTTGGCTATGCTCAGCTCAGTCTTTGACCCACAACGGGTCACTATATCTTCAGCTGGATTGACATGAAGCCTCCTTTTTGCATGCAGCTGCACCAATGACTAGCCTTTTTCTCCAGATGACATTTTGAGAGCCTGCATTAAACTGATGGTGATACTATGTTTCACAACTAGGGCCAGCCATTTATCCTGACCACATGATAGTGTGAAAAAAATAGTTACTAAAAAGAACAGTATTGTTTTGGCTGCATCTTGCCATGGTTCAACTCTTAATGACCTAATTAATATATATGTTTTAAATTCATTGTCATTAGCAGACTCTCTTATCCAGAGTGACTTACAGGAGCAATTTAGGGTTAAGTGCCTTGCTCATGGGCACATCACCAGATTTTTTTACCCAGTCGGCTCGGGGATTCACACCAGCGACCTTTCAGTTATTGTCCCAATTCTCTTGACCGCTAGGCTATCTTCCACCCTTTTTGACCCACTCTTTATGATTTTCCAGTCTTTTCCAGTCTTGGATGCCAATCATGTTTTATTTGCCGTCACTTCAAATAAACCTCTATCTACTATCGGTGTGCAGCAAGGAGTCTGGAACCATTTTGTTCAGCATGTCCACGCACCAGATTTAAAGCTCAGCCCATGGAATGTTCACAGAGCTCGCTGTAAAATCAGGTACTTGCAAAGTTTTTCTTGGCATGATAGTCGGAGTCAGTCTGGCATATCACCCTGTCTTTAGCACACTTTACCCCGCGTTGCAAGGCGAACCATTGGCTTGCCAGAAATTATAGGGCATTTATTTTCCTCAAATCAAATTAAGACCTAATTAAAGATCCCTGTATCGAAACGAGAACCGACATGCCTATACAGAAACCTAAAGAGAATACTAATCTTGTTATATGAAACTGGGATTGTTGGCAGGGCCATGCTGCATTCCAAAAGGCCATCACCTAGAAGGCAAAGAGACAGAGTTCTTCAACCATGTCTTGAGTCATGTTTCTGCGGTGCAGCACCAAAGGTCTCATAGATACACAGACACAGAAGACCTGTAATTTGCTTGGCTGTCAGACTGCTCGTGGTAAATACAGCATTCAGGGGGATTATAGTTGTCTTCAGCACAGCCAAGTAGCGCTCAACACGCAGACCAAGAGACTAACCAGCATACAGGAATACAAACCTGATGCACAATCTGTAAACACCAACTCGGCAACTATGAAGTTGATGGCAACTATGATGTTAGTAGATAAATATAACCTATATCTAATTATGGTTAACAATTTGATTGCCTCAAAGGTATTAGACTGTGCAACAGAAACAAACATATCAAAATAACCATAGAACAACCAAATACTATCATTTTAAGGATATTTTAGTCCGCTGAGGCTATGCATTCTGTAAGCAATACCTTCCTGACAAATAAGTGGTCCACATATCTAGCAAAAAGTTATTTGAATGGTCACTTCCACTGACATCCCTCCCATTTCTAATGATTTTACATCACCCGTACTACGTCCACGCTTCCTACATCTATGACAATATGTCATGACAGTGGAGCCTGCTGGTTAATGATAGGCCATCCAAACACCATCTTCATCCCTCTTTGGGGAGCATTCCACTCCTGGTGTAGAATAAATAAACAGTCATCGATGCTTTACAGCCATATTTGTGTTGTCAGCAGGCCAGAATATAGTGAGGCCTCTCCATTTGCACCAAGAAGAAGAAAACAACTCCCAGGATGGAGACGTTTGAGTGCTTTGACTTTCTTTCGGAGGGGCCCTATGCTCTGCGGCCCCTCGGAACCAAGCGTGGGTCTGCAGACAAGGGTTGGTCTGAGAGCTATGGTGGGGGGGCAGGAGAGCTTTTTTCATTTCTGGTCAGTGGTTTTAAATCAGGCCTGTCACCTGGCTTTGGTGCAAAGAATGGTCCATTCACAGCCGGAGCAGAGGAGGCACAGCTCCTCACTAAGGTGGACTACAGCTCCACACTAGGGTGGACTACAGCTCCTCACTAAGGTGGACTACAGCTCCTCACTAAGGTCGACTACAGCTCCTCACTAGGGTGGAATACAGCTCCTCACTAGGGTGGACTACAGCTCCTCACTAGGGTGGACTACAGCTCCTCACTAAGGTGGACTACAGCTCCTCACTAGGGTGGACTACAGCTCCTCACTAGGGTGGACTACAGCTCCTCACTAGGGTGGACTACAGCTCCTCACTAGGGTGGACTACAGCTCCTCACTAGGGTGGACTACAGCTCCTCACTAGGGTGGACTACAGCTCCTCACTAAGGTGGACTACAGCTCCTCACGAGGGTGGACTACAGCTCCTCACTAAGGTGAACTACAGCTCCTCACTAAGGTGAACTACAGCTCCTCACTAAGGTGAACTACAGCTCCTCACTAAGGTGGACTACAGCTCCTCACTAGGGTGAACTACAGCTCCTCACTAAGGTGGACTACAGCTCCTCACTAAGGTGGACTACAGCTCCTCACTAGGGTGAACTACAGCTCCTCACTAGGGTGGACTACAGATCCTCACTAGGGTGGACTACAGCTCCTCACTAGGGTGGACTACAGCTCCTCACTAGGGTGACTCCAGCTCCTCACTAGGGTGGACTACAGCTCCTCACTAGGGTGAACTACAGCTCCTCACTAGGGTGGACTACAGTTCCTCACCAAGGTGAACTACAGCTCCTCACTAGGGTGAACTACAGCTCCTCACTAAGGTGGACTACAGTTCCTCACTAAGGTGGACTACAGCTCCTCACTAAGGTGAACTACAGCTCCTCACTAAGGTGGACTACAGCTCCTCACTAAGGTGGACTACAGCTCCTCACTAGGGTGAACTACAGCTCCTCACTAGGATGAACTACAGTTCCTCACTAAGGTGGACTACAGCTCCTCACTAAGGTGGACTACAGCTCCTCACTAGGGTGGACTACAGCTCCTCACTAGGGTGACTCCAGCTCCTCACTAGGGTGACCTACAGCTCCTCACTAAGGTGAACTACAGCTCCTTACTAAGGTGGACTACAGCTCCTTACTAGGGTGGACCACAGCTCCTCACTAAGGTGAACTACAGTTCCTCACTAGGGTGGACTACAGCTCCTCACTAGGGTGGACCACAGCTCCTCACTAGGGTGGACTACAGTTCCTCACTAAGGTGAACTACAGCTCCTCACTAGGGTGGACTACAGCTCCTCACTAGGGTGAACTACAGCTCCTCACTAGGGTGAACTACAGCTCCTCACTAGGGTGGACTACAGCTCCTCACTAGGGTGGACTACAGCTCCTCACTAGGGTGGACTACAGCTCCTCACTAGGGTGGACTACAGCTCCTCACTAGGGTGGACTACAGCTCATCACTAAGGTGGACTACAGCTCCTCACTAGGGTGGACTACAGATCCTCACTAGGGTGAACTACAGCTCCTCACTAAGGTGAACTACAGCTCCTCACTAGGGTGGACTACAGCTCCTCACTAGGGTGGACTACAGATCCTCACTAGGGTGGACTACAGCTCCTCACTAGGGTGAACTACAGCTCTTCACTAGGGTGAACTACAGCTCCTCACTAGGGTGGACTACAGCTCCTCACTAGGGTGGACTACAGATCCTCACTAGGGTGGACTACAGCTCCTCACTAGGGTGAACTACAGCTCTTCACTAGGGTGAACTACAGCTCCTCACTAGGGTGGACTACAGTCTCTCTCTGAAGAGACGTGAGAAGGAAACAAAAGCTGCTGATAAAACCACCGTTTCAGAGAACGGACGCAGCATAAATGGTGACACACAAGCATGGGGGGAGTAACATGTATGTATGTGGTAGACATTAGTTATGGGAAAGATTTATCCTCAATAGCCCAATGGATAAATGTTGTCTCGATAAAGAAATGAACAAGTGAACCCTTATTTCCTTATGGAGGGCAGAAGAATGTCCCCTGGAAGGGTTTAGGCTTCCAGACACCATTCCTGGGTGAAAAACTGAAATATGCCCGTCTTAAAATCCTGTTGCTATACATGGCCAAAAAGAGAACACCATACTGTGTGTGTCAGCCAATACTCCACTGAAAACTTTATTGGGCAGATGGTATCCATCACTACAGTTCTACTGTACTCTGACAGGGAGACAAGACAGGGCTTCATCATGCATTCCGAATGAGTTTTCACATGATTTGTCAGTCATTTTCAGTCAAGACTACAATGTTTCACTGTCCACTGTTTACAAAGAGTGCAGGGCAAACATAGTAAGGCAATCAGACAGTCCGGGAAGAAGCTCTTTCAGCTTAAATCCTGATCATGTTAACCTTCAAGACAAATCAGAGAGAGAGAGAGAGAGAGAGAGAGAGAGAGAGAGAGAGAGAGAGAGAGAGAGAGAGAGAGAGAGAGAGAGAGAGAGAGAGAGAGAGAGAGAGAGAGAGAGAGAGAGAGAGAGAGAGAGAGAGAGAGAGAGAGAGAGAGAGAGAGAGAGAGAGAGAGAGAGAGACTTCCCCAAAAATATTTTGAGATAAAATGAGTCAATTTCCATGGGAACATTTTTAGGGATACCATCCAAAATATTCTCCAGGACCATTTGAACTGAATGGTGGCCTACCCAATGACCTTTTGGTCAGAAGACGTTCTCCAAACTCAATCTTCACTATATTCATGCGACCGCAAAGTTCCCACAACCACAAAACAGCGTGTACTGGGCTACAAACACCTCCTCCGCTCAGGACAAATGTGTTATTTTCAATAGGCGTATGCGGTTGCTTTGCAGAGAGCGTGACTCTGCACCCTGGCAGTACTCTGCCAACACAAACGGGCCTCGTAAACAATACAGAGGACTATTTTTAGTGTACGCTTGGACTCAATTTGATACCCTAAGTATTGTGGTCTATTTTCATCAAGCCCTACGGGAATTGTGAGTATTCGCACAGCGGTTAAAATAAGTGGGTGTGTCTAATGGACGATCAAGTAAGCGTGCATGTGTGTGGGAGGCTGCAGAGCTGAACGGTTGCTGATGGTGTGGAAAACACAGGACACTGAACACAGACTAAACCAAAATGAATGGCTTGACTACATCAAGAAACTCTTGAGTTTTGCTTTCTGTGAATGCTAAACCTATTTCTCAGAAGCACAAGCCACTTTATCGGGTGTGTAGACTTTTGATTCTGTGACTGATACAACAGCTAGCAGCATTTCAAAACACATGTTGACATGTTCATTTTCCATCTGCAACAGACAGGTAAAACGTATCTCGCTGTTTTTATTATTCTGTCTGGCGTTTAAAGTGACAGGAGGCTATGACATGGGCTTGGCCCTTATCAAAGTGACAACTAAAGGGATTGAGAGGACGAGAGTCAAACAGAAAACACAAGAGATAACTGTTATTTATCCGATTGCTCCATGGTGAATCTTCCTCTCAATAAAACCAAATCAAAACAACCAAAAGACAGGGCTGTCTGTTTAAGCACAGAGAAGCCTGTAAGTAAAAATACCAGTAATCATTAATATCACTATTAATTATCAGGAAGCAACTTGCTGATAATGCTTTCTGATATGGATCATCATGAAGGATTTACATTGGTGACATATACCAGCAGTAATTCCATCCCCAACAATTGACGTCTCATGAAATCCACAAATACGGATCTACGGATGGGGGCAATCACACATTTCTGATACCTTTCCGCCCATGATGAACGGAATAGCCGAAACGTTTAAAATCGTATGCAAATCAGACAAAGCCTTCCACTCATGTGAGAGAGGATATACTGTGTGCAATGCAGCTGTGTGTTCTGTGGGCTAAGGACAGTACGGCAAGGAGACATGACAGAGCTACGATTCATCGGCCGCTATGTTCGGTTAGATCAATACTGTTAGGCAGGGGGTCCAGGTCACTGGTGTAATGGGAACTGAATGCCTCTGCAGACCTTACAGCAACTGTTACGTTCGATTGTCTCAATGCAACGCTTACATTTCAATTTCATATCTATCTTATGTCCATCGGAATTGGCATGGCTGGTCCACACAAGGGTCAAAATATTGTTTTAAGAATCCTCTCTCAAATTCCTGCTCATGTTATCGACGTACAAAACAAAACACTGCCATAGAAGAGCTTCAGGCAGGCTTCCAGAACCCTGTCCTTTCACGATTCCAAAAGTCCTTGACTGTGCTCAAAAAAATGTGTTTTCATAAAGCGCATGTAAATATGGTTGAATCTCTCTAGACATTTCTTGAGTTATCTGCCCATCTTACTAGCATTTGTAGTTATGTGGCAGAATATGAATCAGTATATCGTCTTGTTCAGAACTGCCAGCTTCCCTGCGTTAACCCTGCCCACAGGCAGTAATACCTAAACTAGCGTAGCATAGGAATTCTATTCAGCAGAAACCCTAATTGCAATTGGCAACCACTTTCTGAATAGAGCACAGAAGAAACGGGGCTGTTTTAAATCGGGTTTTACATGATGTTTCAAGCAGCAACAGGAGGGCATCCGAATCCCCCACATAGTGTTTGAAGAGCTAAAGGGGACACAACAGTGCAGGCTCTGCGGCGGGTATTACACCCACGCTCTCTTACTGGTTCGATTAATGTTACGCCAGCCTCTCTGCTCATCACCCAATAGTGGGCTGGTATTCTGACAGCTCGATAATGGCCGCTAGTTCGGCTTGTCATGGCACATAGAGCAGTAGTCGTTTTCGCAAGACACCGTGATATTTAGGCGTTCTGTGGCAGGACCTAATCTTTTTAGCATTTCATGATGTTAAAATCTATATGGAATTAGCATTCGCTGAGCCGACGTGGCTGGAAGCACAGCATGACACGTGCTTTGTTTAATAGCTGCCGAAAAGGCTGACATTTATCACGACACGGAATAGAATAATCTGTACTCCAGAAGAAAATGGCATAACCTGCTCAGTAAGAGTTTAAATATAACTGAAAAGCCTTTTACTATGATTGCCTTACAGAAAACCCAGAGGAAATCCATATATCTCTTGAGAAACATATGCTCAATGTATGCAAACAAAAGCAGTTAAGAGGAAGTTTTATTCTTCAAGGAGCCACAAGTGGCAGACTAGTGGCAGTACACGATGCGACATTCGCGTTAATTGTTTGTTTGTGTGGCAATGTGTGTTGTCTAAAGAGAAGTACAATGTGTTCTGCGACACATCTTACCATTTGGTGAAAAACGACTCATTACGTGGATATACTAAACAACATATACCAACTGCTGTATATAAGCCTCACCATATGGATCCCAAAAGAAATGAAAACCCTATCACCCGACCCGAAAGGTACCCAAACAAATGTACTCAGACCTGTGAACAGTTTGGTGATGGCCTTGTTCTGTCGGCGTGCTGAGCAGATGAGGAGGAGCCAGGGTGGGAAGAACTCATGGTGGCTGGCCAGAAGCTCAGCGATGGTTCTGGGGGTGTCTGAGCCTGAAGACCTCTGTTCGCCCTCACCCAGCTGACAGCCTTCGTCAATAGAGTCTACCAGGAGGAAGAGGGCCTGCTGAGGCGGCTTGGCGCTCAAGAGTGGGAGGAGAACACACCTGTAGGGCAACATAGAAGAGGAACGATTTAGAAATCTCTCTGTGCACCTAACGCTTCCCACGGCAAGTTGATACTGTTGAGGAGAGGTGAGGATGAAAGTCCACCTACAACAAAAATTGATTTAATGTCAGTCTGTAGCAAACGTTTGATTGTATCTTAGAAACTTTCTCTCCATCCACAGTTTAGCTTTCAGGCTCTTGACAGGCCTTCGCAGTGCAAACGCAATCTCTAAAACGGAAACCTCTTTAGGGAATTGAAATCTGCAGTACAGATATCACTGCATATAGACTGTATAACACTGCATATAGACTGTATAACACTGCATATAGACTGTATAACACTGCATATAGACTGTATAACACTGCATATAGACTGTATAACACTGCATATAGACTGTATAACACTGCATATAAACTCAGTCCTCTAGATTGTTTATTAGCCGACTGCTGAGAGAAAATGTGAGAGAAAATAACTGAATTTCAATTGAAAACAGACCGAGCAGGTCCACATGAATCAAATGAAGACAAGCCATGCTTACATGGACGACAACTGTCTGAAATAGTCAGGGAAATCATTTGAGAGTCGTTACAAATCCATGTCAGTATTTGAGCCTACACACACCCATTAAAACAGCCTGGATGCACTGTGAATAATGTACAGCATTAAACAACCAACACTCAGCTATACTCACAAACCCAAAGTGTTTAAATGCTGCATTGACATCACATAAGCGTGCAAGCCAAAGGGAAAAGTGAAGATCCCATTTGCTGGAATGATAATGCCTAGTATGACTACGTGCATAAATGCCATGATGTCCTGTATGTGTCCTGTATTTGTTCCCGTTATTTTCCAACCACATGTTTGTGCTGGCAAGACTTTAGTGCCTGTGTACAGAGCTGCTACCCCAACCTGATTCCTATGTTGAAACTGTTATTTTCCTGTTGTGATTTCCCACCACCGCTAAAACAGCCCTTAGTTATGCATGCCCTCGCTGATCCCCAAATTAGGGCCTTTTAAATGTTACTTTAAGTCAGAATGCAATTCCAACGGCTCAGCAAACACTTTTTCAGCCAAACCTGCCCTCCAATCCTCTATTTTCCAGCAGCTCATTTTCTCAAGTGCAAGAAAGGGAGGGTAATGCGCAGTCATCAACCTGCAAGCTCAATCATTACATCGCACCATCTCAGAGAAAAATGGCTGATTGCTCTTTCTGACGACTGCAGCCCCACATCAAATCTGCAGTACAGGCAGGGAAACCAGCCAAGAGGAATGTCCATCTGCAGCGTTTGTGTGCTCCAAACTACTGCAGAGACAAACAAATTCACAGTGACAGCAATGCAGGCCTTGTTACGAGACAAAGAGCCATTCTTTCCCTAAAAATCAACTGCTTTCAGAACTGTTGACAACTGACTTTCCTGCAGGAAGGGGACAGGGGCTTGAAATGAACACAACAATAGGATGGGTGTCATACTACCTTCCTAAGTACCTCAGCGAATGATGAGTGGATTTGTGACGCATCCTGTCCCTCAGACCTTAACACCAACTATTTGGGGCTTTTGTATTCCATCCTCAAAATATGCCAATCGCTGAGGGCCATTATCATTTTGAGAAAGAAAGAGAACGTGAAACGAGCCTAATGCTCCAGCCATCTGTTATGCTGCGGTCCCCATCTTCCACGGCCCGGCCACATTGTGCAAAGTGGGTTTCACTGTAATGTTTAGTGAATATGTCTGGGCCGACAGGCAGCACTGGGCACCGTGCCCGCGTCTTACAAATTTACTGAGTCGCTTTTATGGAGTGGGCGCTGAGCCTGAAATTTCCCCCGTCATGCAATGGCGCAGGAGACTGGCTCAAGTCCAATATACATGTCCGGCCATGACACCATTCTATTAATGGAGTAGAGCTGCAGGTGAGTCAACGACTCACTGCAGAGTCCCCATTGAAAAGCAATAGCTACACAGTGCCACAGTGGAAACCGAACGACTCTCATTAGGAGAATCAATTTGAATGGAACACCTTGTCATGCCCTGACCGTAGAGAGCTTTTTATGTCTCTATTTTGGTTTGGTCAGGGTGTGATTTGGGTGGGCATTCTATGTTCATTTTCTATGTTTTGTATTTGTTTGTTGTTTGGCCGGGTGTGGTTCTCAATCAGAGGCAGCTGTCTATCGTTGTCTCTGATTGAGAACCATACTTAGGTATCTTTTTCCCACATGGTTTTTGTGGGTAGTTGTTTTCTGTTTTTGTGTCTTCACCAGACAGAACTGTTTCGTGTTGTTACATTTTGTTATTTTGTCTCAGTGTTCAGTTTTTTAAATAAATATCATGAACACCTCCCACGCTGCGCTTTGGTCCACACCTTCTTCATACGACGACCGTTACACACCTGTATTTCTTCCTTTAGAGAGTCCATTTAGCCTGCTCAGCTTCTTTGCAGAGTCAGGAGAGCTTAGCAGAAAAAGATTGCATGACAACAGTTGACTCATGCCCCCTCAGGGGGGTAGACCGAGAAAAAGCAACCAGCCCCCAATTTGGAAAATGCATATTATTAATGTATACCTTAAAGTGGAACAGACAGCATTTTAACTACTTTGTAGATATGAAACAAACAGACAATCATATCAGCCCAAAATATACAATTCCCAGTTTATGCTACAAAACCAACTTTATGAGGTTTTAAAATGAGGTTCTCTTTGACCCAGCATTCCATGGCGTAGAGTTAGGCATTGTTTGCAGAATAGATGGATGCAGTACAATGCATGACTCATAATTCACAAATAAATGTTTCGGTAGTTCAACAAATATTGCTATCAGGTTGTGAATCACAGCTGGCCTGGTACAATGTATGCTGCCTCCAGCCATTCGTGATCCAGTTTCAATGACTCAATATTTTGGAAAGAAAACAAAAACTAATGTCCATACAATTCAACTAGCAAGGGCAATGATCACAAGTCAGTCATAAACTAGCCTATTAGCCACGTTATCTACTGATGTAACTATTTATTTCTAATGATCTTATATATATATATATATATATACACACAGTGCTGCTTGAAAGTATATGAACCCCTTGTGCAATTACATATTTGTTTTGTTTTAACCATGAAATCTTCATTTAATCATAACCAGTCTTTTTGATCTGACATAAGAGGTTTATATTTACCAATACCATACGTTGGTGTAGAGCAGCGTTTCCCAAACTCGATCCTCAGGACCCCAAGTGGTTCACGTTTTGGTTTTTGCGCTAACACTACACCACTGATTCAAATGATCAAAGCTTGATGATTAGTGAATCAGCTGTGTAGTTCTAGGTCAAAAACCAAAACGTACTCAATTAAAAAATCATTAGTGTAGGTGCAAAAATATGTGAACCCCAAGATGCATTGGTTAAATCAAGTAGGTAAGTAGAATCATGTGGGTAAATAATGAACCAATCAAAGGAGCGATCATTAGGAAAGAGTTTGGGCGGGACTCTGATAAATAAAGATGAGAAACCTGGTCAGTTTGGCGCTACCCATCCAGGTGAATGCAAAGCACACCATGCCGAGAGGAAAGCAGATCTCAGAGGACATCAGGACGAGGGTAGTGAGGTCACATCAGTCTGGGGAAGGCTATAAAATCATCTCAAAAAGATTTGAGCTCCATCAGTCCACTTTTTACAAATGGAAAATGGAGAGCATTTACAATGACAGCAACTCAGCCTAGAAGTGGACACCCTTCCAAAATATCCCCAAGAGCCTCAAGAACAATAGTAAATCAGGTAAAAGCCAACCCAAACATAACATCTAGAGATTTGCAGACCTCCCTTGCTGCATCTCCGGTAACTGTGCTTCAACAATAAGAACAGTGAATCTAAATGCTATTCATGGGAGGGTTGCTAGGAAAAAGCCTCTGCTGTCAAAAAAGAACCAAACTGCCCATTTTAACTTTGCCAGAGACTACCTGGAGAAACCTGAAGGTTTCTGGAAGTCCATTCTCTGGACCGATGAGTCCAAAACGGACCTTTTTGGTCACAATCAACATGGCTATGTTTGGCGAAAACCCAACACTGCCTACCACCAAAATAACCTTACCCCAACAGTCAAGCATGGTGGTGGGAATGTCAAGATCTCAGCTGCTTTTCCTCCTCTGGACCTGTATGACTCCACATCGTCAAGGGAACCATGAATTCTGAGGTATACCAGGATATTCTTGAACAGAACGTCATGCCATCAGTCAAGGAGCTAAAGCTGGGGATGAAAATAAGGTTTTCCAACAAGACAACGACTCAAAGCTGTCAAGCAAATCTACCAAGGAACGTCTCTGGAGAAAGAAGTTTTGGATTGGCCGAGTCAAAGTCCTGACCTAAATCCAATCAAGATGCTGTGGCTGGACCTGAAGAGGGCAGTTCATGCCAGACACCCCTCAAACCTCAATTGGCTGAGTTCTATAAGGAGGAGTAGGCAAAAATCCCTCAAAACATTTGTCAGAGACCGAATGCTGGCTATAGGAGACATTTACTCTAAATTATCGCTGCTAAATGGAGGTGCCACAAGCTATTGACTGAAGGGGTTCACATTTTTTGAACATATCAAATCTGAGTTTCTGTTAAATAAACCTATTTTGTTAAATAAACAATGAAAATGTATTTAAAAAATAGTTTCTGTCATTTACTTGGAATGTATTACGAATTGGGGTTTGGATAAGGATTTAATGTTTATTTTAATATTTTATAGCAAAATAATGACCAGCCCTGTAGGATTCACATACTTTTAAGCAGCACTATATATATGTACACACAGTGCATTCAGAAAGGAATTCAGACCACTTTACTTCTCTACATTTTATTACGCTACAGCCTTATTCTAAAATTGATTAAATAGTATTTTCCCCTCATCAATCTGCACACTACCCCATTATGACAAAGCAAAAACAGTTTTTTTTGTTTTTTTTTAATGTTCCAAATGTATTAAAAATAAAAAATGGAATATCAAATTTTTCATAATTATTCAGACCATTTCCTTAGTACTTTGTTCAAGCACCTTTGGCAGTGATTACAGCCTCAAGTCTTCTTGGGTATGAAGTTACAAGTTCGGCACACCTGTATTTGGTGAGTTTCTCACATTTGTCTCTGCAGATCCTCTCAACCTTTGTCAGGTTGGATGGGGAGTGTTGCTGCAAAGCTATTTTCAGGTCTCTCCTGAGATGTTCGATCGGGTTCAAGTCCGGGCTTTGGCTGGGCCACACAAGGACTTGTCCCGAAGCCACTCCTGCGTTGTCTTGGCTGTGTGCTTAGGGTCGATGTCCTGTTGGAAGGTGAATTTATGCCCCAGTTTGAGTTCCTGAGTGCTAGGGAGCAAGTTTTCATCAAGGATCTCTCTGTACTTTGCTCTGTTCATCTTTCCCTCGATCCTGACTGGACTGTGTGGGTAGCCTAGCGGGTAAGAGCATTGGGCCAGTAACCTGAATGGTCTCTGGTTTGAATCCCTGAGCTGACTAGGTGAAAAATCCGCCGATGTGCCTTTGTGCAAGGCACTTAACCCTAATTGCTCATGTAAGTTGCTCTGGATAAAAGTGTCTGCTAAATGACTAAAATGAAGAAGAAGAAAATGCTGCCACCACCATGCTTCACCGTAGGGATGGTGCCAGGTTTTCTCCAGATGTTACGCAGTAGTGTAAAGCACTTAAGTTAAAAAAAATGAAGTACAACTGAAGTAGTTTTTGGGGGTATCTTTACCTTACTATTTATATTTTTGACAACTTGTACTCTTACTTCACTACATTCCAAAAGAAAATGTACTTTTTACTCCATACATTTTCTTGACAACCAAAAGTACTCATTACATGTTGAATGGTTAGCAGGACAGGAAAATGATCCAATTCATGTACTTATCAAGAGAACACATGGTCCTCCCTACTGTCTCTGATCTGGCAGACTCACTAAACACAAATGCATCTTTTGTAAATGATGTCTGAGTGTTGGAGTGTTCCCCTGGCTATCCAGAAATGTTTAAAACAAGAAAATGGTGCTGTCTGCTTTGCTTAATATAAGGAATTTGAAATGATTTATACTTTTACTTTTGATACTTTAGTATATTTACAACCCAATACTTTTAGACTTTTACTCAAGTAGGATTTTACTGGGTGACTTTCACTTTTACTTGAGTAACTTTCTATCAAGGTATGTATACTTTTATTCAAACATGACATTTGGGTACTTTTTCCACCACTTACGTTACACTTGGGATTCAGACCAAAGAATCTTGTTTCTCATGGTCTGAGAGTCTTTAGGTGCCTTTTGGCAAACTCCAAGCGAGCTGTCATGTGCCTTTTACTGAGGAGTGGCTTCCGTCTGGCCACTCTACCATGAAGGCCTAATTGGTGGAGTGCTACAGAGATGGTTGTCCTTCTGGTAGGTTCTCCCATCTCCACAGAGGAACTGGAGCTCTTTCAGCATGACCATTGGGTTCTTAGTCACCTCCCTGACCAAGGCCCTTCTCCCCCAATTGCTCAGTTTGGCAGGGTGGCCAGCTCTAGGAAGAGTCTTGTTGGTTCCAAACTTCTTCCGTTTAAGAATGATGGAGGCCACTGTGTTCTTGGGGACATTCAATGCTGCGGAATTTTTTTGGTACCCTTCCCCAGATCTGTGCATCGACACAATCCTGTCTCTGAGCTCTACGGACAATTCCTTCGACCTCGTGGCTTTGCTCTGATATGTACTGTCAACTGTGGGACCTTATATAGACAGCTGTGTGCCTTTCCAAATCATGCCCAATCAATTGAATTTACCACAGGTGGACTCCAATCAAGTGGTAGAAACATCTCAAAGATGATCAATGGAAACAGGATGCACCTGAGCTCAATTTCGAGTCTCATAGCAAACGGTCTGAATACTTATGTAATTAAGGTATTTCAGTTTTTTTTTAATTATACAATTTAAAAAATGTCTAAAAACCTGCTTTCGCTTTGTCATTATGGGGTAGTGTGTGTATATATATGAGAAATGTTTTATTTAATCAAAATATATATATATATGGCACACGAGACACCTGTCTTATTTGTGCCCATCTCTGTGAAATAATCCATTGCCGTGGCCGCAGGGATGGCACAGTACAAGAAGAAAGGGCGTGCGTCTAAGATGCACAATGCACGTCTCTCTCCAGACGCGCTCTCTCCCGCCAATTTGTGCACATTCTTTTTTTCATAACTTCATTGTGTGAATTGTTTGCATTTGATTGTTAGTGTCCATCAATTCCCCATTAAATACACTATATATACAAAAGTATGTGGACACCCCTTCAAATGAGTGTATTCAACTATTTCAGCCACACCTGTTGCTGACAGATGTATAAAATCGAGCAAACAGCCATGCAATCTCCATAGACAAACATTAGCAGTAGAATGGCCCGTACTGAAGAGCTCAGTGACTTTCAATGTGGACGCCACCTTTACAACAAGTCAGTTTGTCAAATTTCTGCCCTGCTAGAGCTACCCCGGTCAACTGTAAGTGCTATTATTTTGAAGTGGAAACGTCTAGGAGCAACAACGAGTCAGGCGCGAAGTGGTAGGCCACACAAGCTCACAGAACGGGACTGCCGAGTGCTGAAGCGCGTAAAAATCGTCTGTCCTCGGTTGCAACACTAACTGCTGAGTTCCAAACCGCCTCTGGAAACAACATCAGCACAAGAACTGTTCGTCGGGAGCTTAATGAAATGGGTTTCCATGACCGAGCAGCCGCACACAAGCCTAAGATCACCATGCGCAATGCCAAGCATGGGCGTGAGTGATGTAAAGCCATTTGACTCTGGAGCAGTGGAAACGCATTCTCTGGAGTGATGAAACACACTTCACCATCTGGCAGTCTGGCAGACGAAACTGGGTTTGGCGGGTGTAAAGTTTGGTGTAGGAGGAATAATGACCTGGGGCTGTTTTCATGGTTCGGGCCCATTTATTCCAGTGAAAGGACATCTTAAAGCTGCAGCATACAATGACATTCTAGACGATTCCGTGCTTCCAAATTTGGGAAAGGCCCTGTCCTGTTTCAGCATGATAATGCCCTGTGCACAAAATGAGGTCCATACAGAAATGGCTTGTCGAGATTGGTGTGGAAGAACTTGACTGGCCTGCACAGCCCTGATCTCAACCCCATCGAACACTTTTGGGATGAATTGGAAGGCCGACTGTGAGCCAGGCCTAATCGCCCATCATCAGTGCCCGACATCAAGTCCCTGCAGCGATGTTCCAACATCTAGTGGAAAGCCTTCCCAGAAGAGTGGAGACTATTATAGCAGCAAAGGGGGACCAACTCCATATTAATGTGCGCCTGTCGATGTTGAGTAAGGATGCGCACCTGATTATGCATAGAAGTAGGTTCATAGGCTACCTGGCCTGCGCGCAAATGTAGGAATATAAATGTGCCCATTTTGGAATCTAATAGTATTTCTGATTTGGCTTAACGCACCACTACTAATGAGCTGTGGAGCTTCTCAAAGTAATGTTTTCTTCACCTCAAACAGCAAGCAAACAAATTCTGTTTTAACATCCATTGAGATTTCCAATAGTTCTTCAATGTATTTGAAGAATCTTTCCATATTTCGATAACCACTCAGCGTCAAAGGAAAAAATGTCATGCTCTGATCCAGTGGGAACAACATAAAATAGGCATACCTGATTACTTCTTATCCCTTGAGCAAATTAGCCTACAGCTGTGTTTGTCCTGAGCTCATTGGAGCGGGAAACTCTGAGGGCCCAGAATATTTTATACAATGTTGCAAGTTTGCTAGTGCAAGCTTCAGGCCAGACCCAAGTTAATAGTTGATACGTTTCAAGTTAGTTGCAGACAGGCCATGATAGGAAATGTGATTTATAGGATATTCATTTTTATCAGGATATTTTCTATCTGCAGGCTGCAATGTTTTTATTTTTTGGCTTTATAGGGTATTTCTACATAGTTGGCAATGACAATAAAAGTTACTATTTAGGTTTACCATTTTCATTTAGATTTGGATATAATTTTTATTAACCACATGACAATGATTTGAGATACGAAGACGTTATATGAATGAAATGAAACTGTTCACCCAATGTGGTATGGATCTGCTATTTTTTTATACTTTAGAACCAGAACCCCCATCAGAAGCTAGCCAACTAACTAGCTACTAGTCAGTTAGCCACTGCTAGCGCTATTTACCGTTAACGCGGACATCAGCCAGCCTCAGCCAGGTCAATTCCTGCCAGTCTGCACAGCGCGATATCAACCCAGAGCGTATCGGACTGCTTTTTCTCTACCACATCTCCGGATTCCTACCGCAAGCTCTGATCACTCGGCTACACATGCCTCTCCCTGATGTCAATATGCCTTGTCTATTGCTATATTGGTTAGTGATTTTTGTCTTATTTCACTGAAGAGCCTCCAGCCATGCTCAATATCAGTTAGCTAGCCCTTTTGCTCCACCCCCCACACATGCAGTGACGTCACCTGGCTTAAATGGTGTCTCTAGAGACAAAACCTCTCTCATCGTCACTCAATGCCTAGGTTTACCTCCACTGTACTCACATCCTACCATACCCTTGTCTGTACATCACACCTTGAATCTATTCTTCCGCACCCAGAAATCTGCTCCTTTTACTCGCTGTTCCGAATGCACTAGGCGACCACTTCTTATAGCCTTTCAGCCGTACTCTTATCCTACTCCTCATCTGGTCTCTGGTGATGTAGAGGTTAACCCAGGCCCGGCAGCCCCCAGCATCACTCCCATTCCCCAGGCGATCTCATTTGTTAACTTCTGTAACTGTAAAATCCTTGGTTTCATGCATGTTAACATTAGAAGCCTCCTCCCTAATTTTGTTTTATTCACTGCTTTAGCATACTCCTCCAACTCGGGTGTCCTAGCAGTGTCTGAATCCTGGCTTAGGAAGGCCACCAAAAATCCTGAAATGTCCATCCCTAACCATAACATGTTCCAATAAGATAGAACTGCCAAAGTGGGCGGAGATGCAATCTACTGCAGAGATAGCCCCGCTTCTCCTTCACCCAAATCCAGACAGCTGATGTTCTGAAAGAGCTGTAAAATCTGGATCCCTACAAATCAGCTGGAATAGACGATCTGGACCCTCTCTTTCTAAAATTATCAGCCGAAATTGTTGCAACCCCTATTACTAGCCTGTTCAACCTCACTTTCGTATTGTCTGAGATCCCCAAAGATTGGAAAGCTGCCGCGGTCATCCCCCTCTTCAAAGGGGGAGACACTCTAGAAATAAACTGTTACAGACCTATATCCATCCTGCCCTGCCTTTCTAAAATCTTTGAAAGCCAAGTTAACAAACAGATCACCGACCATTTCGGTCCCACGGTACCTTCTTCACTTTGCAATCTGGTTTCCGAGCTGGTCATGGGTGAACCTCAGCCACGTTCAAGGTCCTACATAATATCATAACCGCCATCGATAAAACAGACAGTACTGTGCAGCCATCTTTATTGACCTGGCCAAGGCTTTCGACTGTCAATCACCGCATTCTTATCGGCAGACAATGATGTCGCTCTTGCTGCTGGTGATTCTCTGATCCACCTCTACGCAGACGACACCATTCTGTATACATCTGGTCCTTCTTTGGACACTGTGCTAACAAACCTCCAAATGTGCTTCAACGCCATATAACACTCCTTCCGTGGCCTCAAACTGCTTTTAAAACTAAGTAAAACTAAGTGCATGCTCTTCAACCGATTGCTGCCCGCACCCTCCCGCCCGACTAGCATCACTACCCTGGACGGTTCTGACCTAGAATATGTAGACAGCTACAAATACATAGGTGTCTGGTTAGACTGTAAACTCTCCTTCCAGACTCACATTAAACATCTCCAATCCAAAATTAAATCTAGAATCGGCGTCCTATTTCGCAACAAAGCCTCCTTCACTCATACTGCCAAACATACCCTCGTAAAACGGACTATCCTACCGATCCTTGACTTCGGCGATGTCATTTACAAAATAGCCCCCAACACTCTACTCAGCAAACTGGATGTAGTCTATCACAGTGCCATCCATTTTGTCACCAAAGCCCCATATACTACCCACCACTGCGACATGTATTCTCTCATTGGCTGGCCCTCACTACATATTCGTCGCCAAACCCACTGGCTCCAGGTCATCTATAAGTCTTTGCTAGGTAAAGCCCCACCTTATCTCAGCTCACTGGTCACCATAGCAACACCCACCCGTAGCACACGATCCAGCAGGTGTATTTCACTGGTCATCCCCAAAGCCAATACTTATTTTGGCTGCCTTTCCTTCCAGTTCTCTGCTGCCAATGACTGGAACTAATTCCAAAAATCACTGAAGCTGGAGTCTTATATCTCCCCCACTGTACCTGTACAGTACACAGCCAATCTGTAAATACCACACCCAACTACCTCATCCCCATATTATTACTTACCCTCTTGCTTTTTTGCACCCCAGTATCTCTACTTGCACATCATCATCTGCACATCTATCACTCCAGTGTTAGTGCTAAATTGTAATTATTTCACCTCTATGACCTATGTATTGCCTACCTCCCTACTCTTCATTATTTGCGCACACTGTACATAGATACAAAAAAAAATACTGATATTGTGTTATTGACTGTACATTTGTTTATGTGTAACTCTGTGTTGTGGTTTTTGTCGCACTGCTTTGCTCTATCTTGGCCAGGTCGCAGTTGTAAATGAGAACCTGTTCTCAACTGGCCTACTTGGCTAAATAAAGGTGAAATATATATATATTTTTTTAAATAACATAGTTTGATGTCTTCACTGTTATTTTACAATGTAGCAAATAGTAAAAAATAAAGAATAACCCTTGAATGAATAGGTGTGTCCAAACTTTTGACTGGTACTGTACTTGTTTTCTCAGCTTGTCATTGGTCAAAGACTACAAAACAAAACCAACGAGAATCTATTAAGCAAATACTTAAATGCAGAAAATAATGTCTGTTGTAAACACAGGCTTGGGAGATCTTATACGTTTTGTTCTATGAGTTAATATCAGTCAGTTACCATGAGCTTTATGAATGATGCTTGTTTTGATTACATAAATGCTTCAAAATTCACAAAAAGTGACGTTAGCTAATGAAGATGATCTCATAGAACACGTATAAGATGTCCTAAGCCTGTGTTTACCGCAGACCTTAGATTCTACATTTACTCCCCCAAAAAACGTTATTTCCCCCATAGGCTTTGGCCAACGAGCCATGGCGGAGCCTCCATTGGTGCCTACAAAAAGACACCATTACTATTAGGAGACTTCAGCTGAATGCTTCATAAAAAGGACTTTTCACACTGTATGTATACAGAGGTGAATTGGTAACTATGCTGGAATGAACAATACTAGCATTTTGTCGAAGAGGAGTAAAGAAAGTACAGCAAAGCATTTATAGTATAAAGCAATGGGGATGTCAGTCATGTCAACTGGTGCTGCAGAACAAAGTCCAAACATTTCTAAAGCTCAAACAACTGCATCTCCACAACCCACAAGTCTCTGCAAGTAGAACACCATTTCTGAGATTTTCTGATGAACTGCACAGTTTATCAAGATCTTTTTTGGCATAAAGCTATTCTGCCCACAATTCATATCTCCATGGGATTAGCCCCTCCTCCCTGCAGTAACAAGGAGTAATGGATTGGTTGACTGGATTTACTGAATGTTTTAAACAAATCCTCAAGAAGGAAGACTAAATGTATGTATTAATAGCTACTACAACTTAGCAGTACTCAAGGTGAAAACGGCAAATTAGTTGGCTACAACTTAGCAGTAACTTGACTCAAGGTGAAAACGGCAAATTAGTTGGCTACAACTTAGCAGTAACTTGACTCAAGGTGAAAACGGCAAATTAGTTGGCTACAACTTAGCAGTAACTTGACTCAAGGTGAAAACGGCAAATTGGTTGGCTACAACTTAGCAGTAACTTGACTCAAGGTGAAAACAGCAAATTAGTTGCCTTACAGACAGACAAAAGGGGAATCTGGTAATGAGGTAATGGACATCCTAGAAAAGGGAGAGGTCTAGAGCTGTCATAAACAGTGCTCTATAGACAGTTCATGCAATACAAGGTAAAGACAGGAGTGGTTTGTCACGTTCCTGACCTATTTCTGTTAGTTTGTTATATGTGTTAGTTGGTCAGGACGTGAGTTTGGGTGGGCATTCTATGTTTTCTGTTTCTATGTTGGTTTTTGGGTTGCCTGGTATGGCTCTTAATTAGAGGCAGGTGTTTGGCGTTCCTCTAATTAAGAGTCATATTTAGGTAGGCGTTGTCACAGTGTTCGTTGTGGGTGATTGTCTTCCGTGTCTGTGTAATTGTTTGCACCATACGGGACTGTTTACGGTTTGTTCGGTTTGTGTAGCTTATGTTTCCTATTCGTGCGTTCTTCTTGTTTTATGTAAGTTCGTCGTCTAGGTCTGTCTACACCGTTTATTGTTTTGTTAGTTTAGTCAAGTTCGTGTTTTCGTTAATAAAATATGTCATTTCACTACGCTGCGCCTTGGTTCCCTCAATACTCCTCCTCTTCAGATGAAGAGGAGGAGGACTGCCGTTACAGAATCACCCACCAATCCAGAACCAAGCAGCGGAATTTCGAGCAACGGGAGAGTATACAGGACTTGTGGAGTTGGGAGCAAGTATTTAACGGAGAAGGACCATGGACTAAAGTGAATCACCGTCCATGGGAACAGCTGGAGGCAGTTCGGAGAGCGGAGGAGAAGAGAGAGAGGAACCGGAGTTATGAGGGGACGCGTCTTGCACGGAAGCCCAAAAAGCCCGTGAGTAACACCCAAACATTTCTTGGGGGGGGGCTAAGAGTTAGTGGGCCAAGGGCAGGTAGGAGACCTGCGCCCACTTCCCAGGCTTACCGTGGAGAGCGGGAGTACGGGCAGGCGCCGTGTTACGCAGTAGAGCGCACGGTGTCTCCTGTACGAGTGCATAGCCCAGTGCGGGTTATTCCACCTCCCCGCACTGGTAGGGCTAGATTGGGCATTGAGCCAGGTGTCATGAGGCCGGCTCAACGCATCTGGTATCCAGTGCGTCTCCTCGGGCCGGCATACATGACACCTGGTAACGCATGGTTTCCCCGGTTTGCCTACATAGCCCGGTGCGGGTTATTCCACCTCCCCGCACTGGTCGGGCGACCGGGAGCATTCAACCTGGTAAGGTTGGGCAGGCTCAATGCTCAAGAGAGCCAGTACGCCTGCACGGTCCGGTATTTCCGGCGCCACCTCCCCGCCCCAGCCTAGTACCTACAGTGCCTACACTACGCACTAGGCTACCAGTGCGTTTCCAGAGCCCTGTTCCTCCTCCATGCACTCTCCCTGTAGTGCGTGTATCCAGTTCGGTGCCTCCAGTTCCGGCACCACGCACTAAGCCTCCTGTGCGTCTCCAGAGCCCTGTACACACTGTTTCTTCTCCCCCTACTAATCCTGATGTGCTTGCCCTCAGCCCGGTGCCACCAGTGCCGGTACCACGCACCAGGTATAGAGTGGGCTTTGAGAGTCCAGTGTGCCCTGTCCCTGCTCCCCGCACTAGCATGAAGGTGCGTGTCCTTAGCCCGGTGCCTCCAGTTCCGGCACCACGCACCAGGTCTACAGTGCGCCTTATCCGGCCAGAGCCATCCGTCTCCCCAGCGCCATCTGAGCCAACCGTCTCCCCAGCGCCATCTGAGCCATCCGTCTCCCCAGCGCCGTCTGAGCCATCCGTCTGCAATGAGCCTGCAAAGCCGCCCGTCTGCCATGAGCCTGCAAAGCCGCCCGTCTGCCATGAGCCTACAGAGCCGTCCGCCAGACAGGAGCCGCTAGAGCCGTCCGCCAGACAGGAGCCGCTAGAGCCGCCCGCCAGACAGGAGCCGCTAGAGCCGCCCGCCAGACAGGATCTGCCAGAGTCGCCAACCAGACAGGATCTGCCAGAGTCGCCAACCAGACAGGATCTGCCAGAGTCGCCAACCAGACAGGATCTGCCAGAGTCGCCAACCAGACAGGATCTGCCAGAGCCGCCAACCAGACAGGATCTGCCAGAGCCGCCAACCAGACAGGATCTGCCAGAGCCGCCAGCGAGCCATGAGCAGCCAGAGCCGCCAGCGAGCCATGAGCGTCCAGAGCCGTCAGCCAGCCATGAGCGTCGAGAGCCGTCAGCCAGCCATGAGCGTCGAGAGCCGTCAGTGAGCCATGAGCGTCCAGAGCCGTCAGCCAGCCATGAGCGTCGAGAGCCGTCAGCCAGCCATGAGCGTCGAGAGCCGTCAGCCTGCCATGAGCGTCCAGATTCGTCAGTCAGCCATGAGCTGCCCTTCAGCCAGAAACGGCTATATACCCAGAACTGCCCCTCAGTCCAGAGCTGTCTCTCTGTCCGGAGCTGCCCTTCAGTCCGGAGTTGCCCCTCTATCCTGATCTCCCTCTCTATCCTGAGCTACCTCTATATTCTGATCTATCCCTCTGTCTTGTGCTATCCCTCTGTCTTGATCTATCTCTCTGTCCCGGTGTTGTCCCTGTCAGTGATGTTACCAAGAGGATTTTGTGGGGGTAGAATGAGGGTGGACATTTTTAGGGGGAGATGGAGGCTAGGATGGATTATGGTGGGGTGGGGACCTCGCCCGGAGCCTGAGCCACCACCGTGGTCAGATGCCCACCCAGACCCTCCCCTAGACTTTGTGCTGGTGCGCCCGGAGTTCGCACCTTATGGGGGGGGTTATGTCACGTTCCTGACCTATTTCTGTTAGTTTGTTATATGTGTTAGTTGGTCAGGACGTGAGTTTGGGTGGGCATTCTATGTTTTCTGTTTCTATGTTGGTTTTTGGGTTGCCTGGTATGGCTCTTAATTAGAGGCAGGTGTTTGGCGTTCCTCTAATTAAGAGTCATATTTAGGTAGGCGTTGTCACAGTGTTCGTTGTGGGTGATTGTCTTCCGTGTCTGTGTAATTGTTTGCACCATACGGGACTGTTTACAGTTTGTTCGGTTTGTGTAGCTTATGTTTCCTATTCGTGCGTTCTTCTTGTTTTATGTAAGTTCGTCGTCTAGGTCTGTCTACACCGTTTATTGTTTTGTTAGTTTAGTCAAGTTCGTGTTTTCGTTAATAAAATATGTCATTTCACTACGCTGTGCCTTGGTTCCCTCAATACTCCTCCTCTTCAGATGAAGAGGAGGAGGACTGCCGTTACATGGTTAGCCTATACAATTCAATAACCTACACAAAAACAACTTATTTTGTGCTTTGGAATTCATCTATTTCAAACAAAGCAAAAAAAACTAAACACGAGTCCAATTTGGCATAACCAGAAAATGTATTTAAATGTTGCGCTTTTAAGCTATTTAAGATAGTTGATTGATGACAAACAGGTTTATTCCCTACACTAACCCCTGAAATGATATAACTTTCTAAGTGGTAAGGTGTGCATTCCCGGCCAGGCTGCCAGTGATTCAACAATGTCAGTGGGATCGGAAATTTCATCCCGCCAACTCCCAGACCAATTTTTTTTTATTTGATTAAACCTTTATTTTGACAGGGAGTCAATGCTGAGACCCAATGTCTCTTTTCCAGATGATCCTATATAGCACCACGATACACATCAAAATACAATAAACACATGAACCGACACATTCATATACACATTAAACTAGACGTTATTATACACAACAACACACAAAAAGCTATACAAAATCATAAAAAAACAGACACATTCTTCAGTAAAAAAGTTCCCTAAAATCCATCTGAAATGCCTTAGAGGCACCAATTCCTTCAATGTTAAAGTGCATTGTAGATCATTATTGTAGATAATTCAACACGTAACGGATCTACCTAACTCCCTAGACGTCAAAGGAGTCTCCGGAGTTAATCAACCCTGTGAACAGGTTTGATCACTTTTCATTTTAAATCTTAATAGTGATGTTAGGTAAGTCGGAAGTTTGTGGAGCAGGCCTTTGTAAATAAAAATAGTGTAATGATGTGATCTACGTGACTTCAAAGCGGTCCAGACAATCTTTTGGTAAAGAATACAGTGATGAGTGATAAAACTGTCTCCAGTGATAAAACGGCATCCAGGGGTTTAATAGTAGAGGCAGATTCACTTTGATAAATAGTATCACCATAACCAAGAACAGGTGGAAAGGTTGACTGCAAAATCTGCTTCCTGCTGACAAGAGAGAGACCAGATCGGTTTCTGTTAAAAAAGCCCACTTTAAATCTTAGTTTCTTAACCTCCTCCTATATGTATATACTCCTGTTAAAATTGGACTCTGGGACACGCTACACAGTACACACACAGCGTGGTAAATATCTGACGAAGCAGCCTGCGGGGACAATGAGAGCGTCTCCTGTATTTCATCCTGATGAGGACACACAAGAAGACATCATGTGCCAGACAAAGCATACGCAACTTCCTTCCCTCCCATTCACTCCAGTCAGCGCGAGACAGAAGAAGGCATATCCCACACGGCATTGCCGAATTGACATCCTCTGAAAGCACAAAAAAAATCTGCCGGGGCTTTCATTTCACATCACTTAGCGACCTCCCCGTTTCCGAATGTGTGCAGCCAATAGCTCAGTTAACATTTAATATGCTCGTCATGCAAACACGCAAAGGGGATCCGATGAACGTGTTTGGGCTGTTTGGCGTCATAACACCCACTCCCATACCCACCGCCCCTGTATGCCAAGTTAAAGCGGCGTGGGCAGAGGGGCTGGCTCCAGAATGCTGAGTCATAGCTGCAGCCACTGGGACCATCTCTCTGGCTGTCTGGGGCTGAGCCTGACGCGCCACAGCGGCATCCTTTAAAACATGGCCTAATCTGCAGTGAGTCTTCCGCAGCCGTGCACCACATGAAGGCCGTGCGGCGCTTTCATCTTCCATTAGCATCCTCTTCTTTCCCCCCGACTGCCGCTCTGCAGTCCCCAACCTTCTGGCAATAGTACAATAAGTACTGCAAAGTACAACAAGTACTACAAAGTACAATAAGTAATACAAAGTACAAAAACAAAGTACAGGTACTGATCCAACTTTACAAGAACTGTGCCTTTACAATAATGTATTTGGATGGCAGGCAGATACATAGTTGCATCTGTTTGTGGCATGCAAATAAGCTCAGAGTTGAGATGCATTTTCAGGATACCGGCGATGTTGTGGTGAATTGCATCAGATGATCATGGCACAGGATTGTGAAGTTAGGACAATCATATACCATGAACATAAGTGTCAGCAGAGTTTCAATACATCCAGATCACTATCCATCATTTATGGAGTTTATGAATGTTGATGTTATTAATAACATCCGAAGCTCCAACTACAGTAGAGGAAAAGGAGCATATTGCTGTCAATGTGATTTGTAAAGGCTAGCAACAAACTTGTCATCGCCTTCAGTCCTTGCATGTAAAAAGCTTTAGAACATTAGCTTGTTATGCTAGCTGTAGGCCTATGTATTTAACAATGTTTTTTATTTTAATTCATGAGTCAATTCAATTAAGTGGCTAATGTTGATTTGGAGCAAATATAGACCATTTGGAAAAACCTCAATCAACTTTCGAAGCAATAGGGTCATAAAGGCAAGAACGCAGACAAAATTCTGCCAAGAAACTCAAACCGGGTTTTCAGATTCAAGCCATGAACACTCTACAAGCTCCCTTCGCTACCACGTACAGATTTGCCTGGCAGTTATTCAAACAACTGCACGCTCATTTGAAAATTAGACTTACAAACAAACCCCAAAAGCTCTCACCTAAACAAAAAAGTAATCTGCCCTCTCAGCACATTTCCCAGTGCCTTCAGCTTTTAGAGTGCCCACATGACTGAGTTAATTCCACCTATTTATGTGTGCTCTTTTGTCCCGAGGAAAAAAAGACATGTTGGGGAGAGAGAGAATGTTGTTGGATAGTTTCAAACAAGGCCAAATTTAATTCCACTGCTAGTGCTCTAGTCAAAACATGGTAGAGGCCATTAATAGAGGGAAAGCATATTGTAGTTAGATCCCCTCCCTCCCAGGTTTTCATGTTGCTGTTGTTCCTATCCAAGATATCCTATTCAAGATAAAGCTTACTCTGGTGACTAGAAAAGCACACAATGGTGAATGGAGAGGATGGCAGGGCATAGGATGGAGATGTCAACCAACGTCTGAACCAGGTTTAATGTATTGACACACAACCGGTGATTACGATCAACATACTATTAATTGGTTGGCTTTGACGAGGACAAAGAATTTGGTTAAACTCTCTGGCATTCACATTTAAAACTGAGTGGGGGCCAAAGGTTCCACCAGTCTTGTTTAGCAAGACTGGTGGAAAAATCTGTCGATGTGCCCTTGAGCAAGACACTTAACCCTATTTGCTCCTGTAAGTCACTCTGGATAAGAGCATCAGCTAAATGACAAAAATGGAACAAATGAACACACTCTTTTTCATTTATTGATCGAGAATATAGCCTAGTTATTGGAACACCTGAGTTGAGTTTTTCACCCACTGTGAAATGATTTCCCTAAAGTCAATTAGGGGAACCATCATTTTGAAAGAATAATACACTTTTTTATATTCCTCCATTACTTGCTTTGCCTATTGTAAATGCCAGTCTGCAAAAATAAAGCTGTGGGATCTTGGCTACAGATCTTCCACATTCCAACGTTCTGCAACCTGACAACATCTAGTAGATTACCAAGGGGCCGTGAAATGATTTGTGTACAACAACATCCACAACACTTTTACACCTGAGATGGTGATAAGAAATTCTTCAGAGTTCATATTTACTCCACAAACAAAAGGCTGTGATCTCCATTGGATAAGAATTCTGTATGTTGTCCACAGAGTCTGAACCAAACCTCAAGGGGTAAAGAAATACCCTTGTTTAGGCCAGGATTAGTTGGTGATGCAGTCTGTGAGAAGCATTCCATTCCTTTGACACTGACCAGAAATGGACCTCTGTATTTCCACAGGTTGTCCATGTCCCCATGTTAACCTGTCTTCAATCTCAAAGTTCACAGTCAAGTCCCAGGCATCAATAGTGCCTTATTACTATACTAACTGACACAGGGCTACTTCCTCAAGTTCCGATGGGAAAGGTGTATAACCCAAGGGAAATCAATGAGTCTGTTGACCATTTAAAAATGATTTACCTCGCTGAACGTTTGACCTACTTTCCCAGTGTGTGATGTAGAGATGGTGCAATAAGCATCACCAGATGGCCAGACATGAGGCATGTGTGTTCAACACTGCATTCCATCCCATGTGTGTAATAGTATAGACTGGCTGACCCATCCCATGTGTGTAATAGTATAGACTGGCTGACCCATCCCATGTGTGTAATAGTATAGACTGGCTGACCCATCCCATGTGTGTAATAGTATACACTGGCTGACCCATCCCATGTGTGTAAATAGTATACACTGGCTGACCCATCCCATGTGTGTAATAGTATAGACTGGCTGACCCATCCCATGTGTGTAATAGTATAGACTGGCTGACCGATACCATGTGTGTAATAGTAAAGACTGGCTGACCCATCCCATGTGCGTAATAGTATAGACTGGCTGACCCATCCCATGTGTGTAATAGTATACACTGGCTGACCCATCCCATGTGTGTAATAGTAAAGACTGGCTGACCCATCCCATATGTGTAATAGTATAGACTGGCTGACCCATCCCATATGTGTAATAGTATAGACTGGCTAACCCATCCCATGTGTGTAATAGTATACACTGGCTGACCCATCCCATGTGTGTAATAGTATACACTGGCTATCACGTCGTATAGACAAGTCGTGCAAGTAACATACACACATAGCAGTTCGTTTAAAAATACAGCTTTAAACCCCTTTTAAAGCCCCAGTCTAACAGTTTTTTTTTAATCCTGTATGTCCAATTGAACTTGTATAAGATATAGGGCAGTCAGTCAAACACTTCAAAGCTGTATGTTCTTCCGTTTGGGGCCACCTGAGCTTTGGTGCCACTTAAAATAACTGACCTTTCCTCAACCAAGGGCTAGTGGGGACAGTCCCACAGCATGCCACATAAGGGGAAAAGAACAACACAAACACTTCATCAATGGGTAGGGGGACAGAGGAGGGTGGGGGTAATGCAAGGAGGGGAGAGGAGGGAATGGGGTGGGTAGCAGGTTTCACTTACCTCTTGAAAGCCTCAGTGGGGTTTCTCTCACACTCCCCGGGCTGCAGGGCGCTCTGCACCGCTGGTTCATGCACCTTCTCCTTGTAATCCGGCACCAGGCCGCTCTGGCAGATCTGGGCCACCAGGCCTCGGATGAAGCCGCCAAGGCAGAGTGTGTCCGAGTCGTCCGCACGGCAAAAATGGAATGCCAAACTCTGCTGCTGCAGCCCCCGATGAGCACCCTGGGCTGAGGTGGGCCACAGGAGCTCTGTGCATAGGGCCGTCTTCCCACTCCCAGGCCCCCCCACCAGCAACACCCCCCAGGTGGTGGCCTTCGCAGAGCCTGCTGCGGAACTGCCGCTGGGGTTGGGTGCGCTAGTACCGGAGGCAGAGGACTGCTTGCTGGGAGTGGTGGTCACACCACTCAGGCCATTCGTTTTTTCCCGGATGCAGTGCTGGATCTTGTGGAAGACCCAGTCCCTGCAGTAAAAACGCTTACCCTGCAGCAAACTGGTTTGGGCCATTTTGAGATACTGCTATTCCGACTATTCCTCATAGGGCTTTCCTTGCCCTCACATTTTTAACCCAGAGTGGGCCAGCTGTAAAATCGAATATCCATTCTGTTGGCTCCACATGTGCTTTTCCAAGTTGATTGCAGCTGTCCTTAGTGTTGTCATAAAGCCAAAGTGAAACTGAGGCTCCCTTCTGAGAAAACACAGAATGGTTGTGGACAAGAAAACCAGTTTTTGAGACGTCGCTTAATATATGGGGCAAAAAAGAGTCACAATTGAGGCTTATACTGTACATTTTCCACTAACTTTTTCCATGGCTTTCTCATTGGCTGGACTGAATGCTCAGTGTTATTCCAGTTTTGTTGCTTTAACATGGTGTTGTGCATGACAGGGCACAGTGCTTTGAGTGCATCCACTTTCAAACTCAACCACTGCTTGATTAGCCCTGAGAGTTAGTTATTTGTTTCCCTTGCTACATTTCAAAGAGAAACTGGAGCAGAGATATTGTTTCCATTACATTTGCCAGAGATGCGTTGGTCTGTCCATAAACATTGAGCGCCTGGTCACTTTCCTGGAATAAACAGTTTGGTGTAAAAAAAAATCAGATTACAGTTTCAACTTTATCTAGCAATACAACTACACAGTTCACTCCCATTTCGAAAATGCATTGCATTAGTTTGCTGAATGGGGAGTTTGTTTATAACAGAGTAACTAACAAGACATTGCGGATGGTCCTCACACTTCAATTCTGGGCATGGTTTGGTTCAGTTTCTCTAGCCTACTCACTGATCCTTCTTCCTTCTTATGTGGCTGTGTCGCAAATAATTCCCATCCGTCCTGAACGGGGAAAAACTCCAAATGAGAGGACCCCCTTTCTCTTCCTACCTACATCGATGTTCCCTATCCCACAATGCAATAATGACTAAAAGCAATAACCTTAAAGTGTCGGTTTCTATTCAGATCTGTAATACAGGTGGGCGCTATACTGCATAACAGTAATAGGTATATCACTTTAAAACACATGTATTATGTCCGGTAAATGTTATTATTCACCTTTCTCCAGTTTTCTAGGCACACACTTTATCGCGTAAACATTATAGCCTGCTACAGCGCTCTCATTTTAGAAAGAAATGACCGAGGTAGTTTTTAACTCATTACCGAAATGCAACGGCAAGAAAAAACCCTACGAATAGGTAGACAACCGCTATTAGGGGTAAACTGTCATCGGTGTCGATGAAACGTGGACCAAAGACTGGTCAGGCTACACCGTCTTTTGTATGACAAAAAACCTCACCCATTTCAAATAGAATACAATCGAACACCTTTCGTCAATCTAAAAACATACACTATGTAAAGATAATGTCATGCCGATAAAGAGCAAATAGGTCAACTAACTGAATGCTGCCCTTAATCTTGTCAAATACAATGCAACTATTTTTTGAACTTTAAGCAAATGTGTATAACGTTTTTCAATGTTAACGTTACAGTTTCAAATGTCTTGTATAGCCTACGGCTTCTCACCTCTTGCTGAATCTCCCTTTTCTTTTGGTTTCTGTGTCCGTGGTAAAACCATCTGTCGTCTAACCAAATGCTATGCTTTAAAAGCAATATTTGATTTGCTTAATCGATTTCCAAGCCCCATCTTCCACTTCGTCCATCCGCGTCTTCGCATTATTCTTTATTTCAGCAGCGGCGGTTCCTGCTATCCAACACAGCACTGTAACCAGTAAACCATTCTCTTCCTCCAAACGCTCTCCAAAATTCCATCCCTCCTTGCATACAGAGCAGACACGCAGGATGGACGCAAAGTCTGATGGGAATTGGGGTTTTGGCTCCCCAAGCCGCCATTATAACGGCCTAATAAACGCACAATTTCTGCGTTATAGAACAACAGTAATTAGTCAAAAGTGTTAGCGTTAAAACCAGCCGTTTTCTTTCTTTACATAGATGTATAAAAGTGCTAATGTTATTACGACAATGTTGCATAGAGGAAAAAGTGACAGTAAAAAAAAAATCCAGACAATTTATAATCACTGATGACCATTGATGTACCATTAATCATTCAAGGCACATTGTTTTCCAACTAGTTGATCACGTGGGTGTTTTCAGAACAGAATACAGGAATTACCAGGCTAACTGCCTAAGATCACTTACTAGTTGATGAAAGAATGACAAGAATGGTGTTGCAGTTGTAACAGGTTGTAATTAAAAACAGTGTTGCTTGTGCCTGCACGTCACACAAAGTCAATTAGTGTTTTAATTTCAAAGTAGACACCTTTCCTTCTTGTAAAAGTGTCGTCTGACCCTTACCCTATGGGGAAGGTATGCTTATAGAGCTGCCCCCAGTGGACACGGCAGAGAGAGATAAGCAAATCTATACATTGAACCCAGCCTTTCTCCTGTAATCACACACACATACACACTCATCTCCCCTCTCTGTCTCCTCCTACATTTACCTCTCACTAATACAGTATGCCATGCAGGGTCTCCACCCACAGAGAAGTATGAATCTATGTTTCATCTGGCTGTTCACACGAAAATAACAAAACACAATCACCTCCAACGTACTACTCACTTCATGCAGTCAACATTTGCATGGCACTCTAGTGAGAAGAGAGTGGTTGTTAATGTGCACTGGATCCGATTCTTATGTCAGCTGGAGTTGATGTGTTATGAGCTCATTCCCTTAAGCTGTGGTAAAGCTGCATGTTGCTGTTTATACCATGCACAAACTGCTCAATAGGTGTATCCAACAATGCATTCAAACCAATCTGCGGAATTTGGGTAATTTTCCCTCTCTGTGCCAGTTAAATACCAACTGGTTAATTTCAGAACAAGACACAGGTTAGGGGGGTCATTGTGTGCAGTAATAATGATTCTCGTTTGTAAATATGTCCAATATATTACGCCTCAATTTGAAATCAACAGTTTAACACATTTGGTGTATTAGGTTGGCAGCAGGTTATTTATTTCGGGAAAATAGTGTAGAGAGAGTATCCATGTCTTTGCCATTTTGTACTCTTGCTGAAATGTTGGCAGATGCTCTACTGCCCTGTAAAAAGGTTGTTGGTATATAGGTGTCTAAAACACATAGCTCTTCAGGGCCTGAGAATGTAGGTTAATGTGTTACTGCTGGCTCTTCATATTGCACCTTCTTACCCTGCAATTTAAGGATAAAGAATGGGACCTTTAAAATGGCAATCAAAACAAAACGATATTGGCCATTTGCTGATGTGTTTTGCAGATCTGGGGTAAAAAATAGTTGTCATATATATCATTTATTTCAACACTACAGACAGCAAACAAAGCCCAGAGGACTGCAATGTGCATCCAACATTTTGAGTGTATCCACTGCAAGCTTATTCCTCTCAAATATTACAGCATGCTTTCCAAAACAAACATGTATTGTATAAAAGCATACATGCAAATCAATATACTCCGCAGTGAAGACATTGTAACATTGATGAACAATAAGAGGCATCACATTCTTTTTTTTTCTTCACATGCAATAGCACTTAGTGTACTTTACAAATCCCAGCAGCAGGACAGCAGGTGAATAATACTAAGCAATCACTCAATGCGGCTCCTTGATTTGAGAATGCTCCAAGAACAAATACGTATTTTAAGGTGTGTGTGTGTGTGTATAGGCACAGCATAGTTATTGAAGTAATTTAGGGGCATGACTATTGTGCATAGCAATAATTGTTTGGCTTGCTGCATCATGGCCTCAAAGCATGAATCACCTTCTGTAATAAATTAGCAATCATATAGTCTAAATATCAATATCCCATTAAAGTGACATATTTAGAGACTATTGACATCTGGGGTGACACTGACATGACCTTCTCCCTCCCAACATCTTCTCTAATTGTAGATATGGAAAATACTTCGATACGAGCATGCATGTTGACTAATATTTTATCTTCTTAAGGCTTGTTATGTTGCTGTTAGACACAATACTCCCTTGCTGTTGGACCATTATTGGAGCTCAACATGTTTCATATGTCACGCTTTCCTCTCACTGTCAGTTAGAAAAATCCTTCATAGCACAATGTCTTCAGGGCTACAGAAACAAGTTGAGAGAAACTCAAGTGTCATGGTTCAACAGAAAACTAAGACCCCTCAAACAATGAGGGCAGTTGGCAATTTCAAGGCCATTGAGCTCCACTATGTTTGCGGTTAAGACATATCATTGGGTTTTGAGGACCATAATGAGTCTGCTGCCTTCAGGACAGAGAAATACAATACAATAGACCTACTTTTAGTTTTGCTGCTGGGTTTTTCTACTGTGTGAATTCATCTCAAATGACGTGAATTGGTTTGACGTGATGTCAGAAATCACACCAAGGTTGAGCCAGGCAATTAATAACAACACCTAATAGTGTAAACGTCATCTGTCATCTGTCTACCTGGAGTGGGTTTAGTTTTCTCATGGAAAATAAGCTTTAGTTCTTTGCAGTTTTTTGTCCTCCAAAAATATATAACTACCACCTACTCCAAAGAAGTTGTGGATTGGAGAATAATGCTGTCAATCACTTTATAAGACAGATTCACACAGCTCTGGGGCCAAGTTGACACTCTTTGTACAATGTTGTCCAGCAGACTGGAACTAACAACAACTACTCTCTGAAATATTAATATCCCTGGAGTGAGAGTGTGTGTTGGCTGTCGATGGAAAACTGGCACAACACTGATGCATTACTAAAGGGGGAAGTCTTCTCTCTCTCTCTGTGCCTTCAGGCTACATCTCCCACTATCGATGCTAAAGATCCTGAGACTTCCCAGCATTGCTATATTTGTCATACAAAGGCCCTGTTTACTGTATGCAAAATGCATCCACTATTCGTCCCTTACTTGGAGTAATTACTGATCTGACAAGGTTTGATTGGTCAAAGAAAGAGAATCGAAACTACACTAACCATCCACATACAGATCAGTGAGCACTTCAACGGAGGATACATTTTAAAGTATTTAAGGGGGGCATTAAATGTAATGCATCCCAGAGTGGACAATGTATAGAAGATTCATTCTCTGAGGTAATGGTTTTAATGGATGCTTTTAATGAAGTGTGGTTTTAAAAGGACTGTTACAAGTTTCTGCAGTCTGCCGTCATTCTTACTATTTCCCTATGAGACATAAAGTATGGTATTCACATAGGCTATATCATTGAATTTAGAGCAAGGGTTGTATGAGTCAACATGTGAAGGCACCTTCATAACAAGCAAAACCACTTTTTATTGAGATTCTATTGCAGCACTGTTCCCAAATTCCATACCCAAATTCTCATTGTAAATTCATAACCTCTTGAGTACTGAATTATTAATTCTAAAATAACAATATAAAACATGAAACAATAACATGTAATCTTCAGAAATCTAGGACATGGACATTGAATCGTGAGCATTGTAAAACAATACAGACTTAAATAATTGATGAAGTCTTGGTGGAATCAAAGGACTTGTGATAAGCCCCCAGACTGCAGAGGATACTCATGAGAGTATTAGATGTCTATGTCTATGTGTCTCTGAAGGACTCCTTTGAAAAAAGAACAGCTTTGTCTCTCAGCGTTTCGCTTACGTAACTGGCTCATCCAAGGCTACAAGTTTCACTCTTCTCTTTATTTCCCACTTTCCCTCTTATCAAAACTATGAGATATGAGCGCCTGTGGAGGAGAAATATGTTGTGCAATGACTCATCATGGCGCACTATTGACAGTGACGGAAGAGGAGGCGAGACGCCCCACTCGCTGTTTTTTTCTGATTCAATGAAAGTCAATGATCTAAGTAGACTAGACCCAGCTGCTATAGCATTGGTGTCTATGGGAGACACCCACTTACGTAGACAGGAACTGACCATATAAAAAGGAAAACGGCCCGAGTGAACTCTTCATTTATCCACCGTCTTTGCTTGCGAGTCACTTGAGACAAAGTATGTTCACAAGTAAAGAGCACGGCGTGTCGGTGTGGAGTGATGACCTCGTGCATTCTCTCTGGGTGCGGAGTGATGACCTCATACCAAGAGCATAAACTCTTGGTCCTCCACCACACCATGTTACCATTGTTTGCATGGTATGTGACACCAGTCTGGTTCCTCATATTGCACAAAGGACTAGAAGTCGTTTAAGTAGTGGTGAGAATATGTAAAACGGTCTAGTTGTAAAATGGATCTGAATAGAGGCCAAAAAGGTGCGGGTGGAGACCTATGTTGGCCAAAAAACGAACCAGTAATTAATAATGTATTACTAGTAATTAGAAATGCATTTTGTTCATTTATGTAACAATCATTTGGGCCACACGGTCTGCAGCGCTGCTGGTTTGCATCCTTTCCCACTACTCAGGCATTGAGATTTTCTGTCCCATTCATGACATAGGAGAAATTAAAACCAGCAGTACTGAGGACATTGAGGCATTGGGTATCGGTACCCCAGACATACCCAGATATAATACGTAATTTTATTACAACTCTTAGAACTGCAGAAGTTATTTGACGATAGAGGTAGATTGGTGCATTGATACCTTAGCTGCTCCTCCGTCCGGACAGTCCCACTTCCTTCCCCTTGCAGTGACCTCCAACTGGTCTGGAGGTGACACGGCTGTCTGCTGTTTTTCCACACTGCAAAACTGCCAATTTAGCTGCATATTTCTTTGCTGCCTATTTCTTTGCTGCCTATTTCTTAGCTGCCTATTTCTTTGCTGCCTATTTCTTAGCTGCCTATTTCTTTGCTGCCTATTTCATAGCTGCCTATTTCTTAGCAGCCTATTTTTTAGCTGCCTATTTTTTTGCTTTCCTATTTCTTAACTGCCTATTTCTTAACTGCCTATATTTTAGTTTTCCTATTTCTTAGATTTCCTATCTTTAGGTGCCTATTTCTTAGTTTTCCTATTTCTTAGTTTTCAATGCCTTTTAAAAAGGACAAGGACACTGTAAAGGACCTTCATTATAAGAAAGAAAATTAGTAAATGTGTGAAGACAGGCTACATTAGTTTTAAAGTCTATTGCATTTGTCTAATTAGCTTGAGTGACTTTCAAGGTCAGTGATGACTGGAGAGATGCCGTCGGGGATATCTGTATCATGGTGACTGGAGAGATACTATCAGGTATATCTGTATCATGGGGACTGGAGAGATACTATCAGGTATATCTGTATCATGGTGACTGGAGAGATACTATCAGGTATATCTGTATCATGGTGACTGGAGAGATGCCATCAGGTATATCTGTATCATGGGGACTGGAGAGATACTATCAGGGATATCTGTATCATGGTGACTGGAGAGATGCCATCAGGGATATCTGTTTCATGGTGACTGGAGAGCTACTGTCAGGGATATCTGTATCATGGTGATTGGAGAGATGCCATCAGGGATATCTGTATCATGGTGATTGGAGAGATGCCATCAGGGATATCTGTATCATGGTGACTGGAGAGATACTATCAGGGATATCTGTATCATGGTGATTGGAGAGATGCCATCAGGGATATCTGTTTCATGGTGACTGGAGAGATACTATCAGGTATATCTGTATCATGGTGACTGGAGAGATGCCATCAGGGATATCTGTTTCATGGTGATTGGAGAGATGCCATCAGGGATATCTGTATCATGGTGATTGGAGAGATGCCATCAGGGATATCTGTATCATGGTGACTGGAGAGATACCATCAGGGATATCTGTTTCATGGTGACTGGAGAGCTACTGTCAGGGATATCTGTATCATGGTGATTGGAGAGATGCCATCAGGGATATCTGTATCATGGTGATTGGAGAGATGCCATCAGGGATATCTGTATCATGGTGATTGGAGAGCTACTGTCAGGGATATCTGTATCATGGTGATTGGAGAGATGCCATCAGGGATATCTGTATCCTGGTGACTGGAGAGATGCCATCAGGGATATCTGTATCATGGTGATTGGAGAGATGCCATCAGGGATATCTGTATCATGGTGATTGGAGAGATGCCATCAGGGATATCTGTATCATGGTGATTGGAGAGATGCCATCAGGGATATCTGTATCATGGTGATTGGAGAGATGCCATCAGGGATATCTGTTTCATGGTGACTGGAGAGCTACTGTCAGGGATATCTGTATCATGGTGATTGGAGAGATGCCATCAGGGATATCTGTATCATGGTGATTGGAGAGATGCCATCAGGGATATCTGTATCATGGTGATTGGAGAGATGCCATCAGGGATATCTGTTTCATGGTGACTGGAGAGCTACTGTCAGGGATATCTGTTTCATGGTGACTGGAGAGCTACTGTCAGGGATATCTGTATCATGGTGACTGGAGAGATGCCATCAGGGATATCTGTTTCATGGTGACTGGAGAGCTACTGTCAGGGATATCTGTATCATGGTGATTGGAGAGATGCCATCAGGGATATCTGTTTCATTGTGACTGGAGAGCTACTGTCAGGGATATCTGTATCATGGTGATTGGAGAGATGCCATCAGGGATATCTGTATCATGGTGATTGGAGAGATGCCATCAGGGATATCTGTATCATGGTGATTGGAGAGATGCCATCAGGGATATCTGTATCCTGGTGATTGGAGAGATGCCATCAGGGATATCTGTATCATGGTGACTGGAGAGATACCATCAGGGATATTTGTGCCATGGTGACTGGAGAGATACCAAGTGTGTGCAGGCCAAAGGCTGGTTGCCACAATTCCAGAAGTCTCAATATGTTTTCCAGAATCTATGACAAATCTGATAGTTTAACAACCATCGCCTTTCATTTGGAGTCAAACTTCTGCACTTGGTCACTTGAGCATAGCAAATGCAGTCATTAAACCCATACTGTAGACAGTATGGGAAATGTTTAGATTCACATTTTCAATGTTGTGTATATGGCACTTCAACTACAAAAATACTTATTCTAGATTGGTCTTATATTCAACTACATCTCTTACAGTACACTAACGTTTTTTAACATGTTTATTTCTATTGTGAAGCACTACCTTAATGAATAGCATAATTCTACCATCTACGATTCCAAGACTCTGCACTAGTGTTGTCGGTGTTTTCAGAAATACACATGATGCCTAATACTTCTCTCTCTTGTTAACCAAGTTTCAGCATAACTTCACTGTGGTTTCAGTATTGCTGAGGAGATTACACTGTCAGACCCTCTTAAGGTAGCCATTCACAGGGTGGCATTTCCTTTCCCTTACCCACTATGCAATTACTGCCTAAACTGGGCTCTGTCTGAAGTCTTACCAGGTGCGGCTGGAAATTGTGTGTTTGGCAAGAATGCCATCTGTTCAGGGAATACCAACATTATCATCTCCCTCACAGGCCTTTTATGGTTCTCTGTCATCGATAAAGCTAAAGAAACACAGCTGGCAATCTTGAATATTCTGAATGCACTGTTGCATATGAACAGTAGTTGTTGGCGTAGGGCTTAGGCCATTCATATTTTTTTCTACACTTAGCCCGAACATACAATGGCACGCATTCATGACAATATATTGTATCTCAGCAGATGCGAACTGCATTCACAATGTAGGCTACCCATCTGTCCCTGGCACAAAACCCCTCTATTCTGTACACTGGAATCACGAACAGTCTGTTGACAAATGGACGAGAGCACGTTTGCATCGCTTCACGTCCAGATAGCCACGGCATGTTGTTAAATCATCTGCATTTGTTAGAGTGAAAGGGTGGATTCAGACGTTTTTCTTGCACCGGAATAATGCACATTTGGATTTTATGTACTGAACGAAACAATGTTCACCACGTAAAACACGCTTCTGTTATGTGTTAATATAATTTATTTAGACTTATTGCAGAACTGATCATCCTCAGTTATATGAACAGTCCATTTTGAGTGGGAGAGGAGGACAAGGACTAGGGAGGTCTCAAAGCTATGGAACATAACATGACTAAATGGAAGGCAGGCTTGGTATTGTCAGAGGAAGTGAGATCCTAGATCTATGTTGTTGTCTGGGCCATCTGAAGAGGCTGTCCGGAAATATATGGAAGCCAGTCGTATGGCTGTGCTGCATAGGTGGAAGAAAGAGAACATATGGCTTGTAAATCTCACCAATGGGGGTCTATGAGGGATGTGATGGCAGGCTTACAAGACTATTCAAACATTTTCTCCTGCTCATTAAAAGAGAAAAGAGGGTGAAAAGAGGGTGTCCTCTTAAGGATCTGAACCTTTTTTTCAATTTTCACCTAAAATGACATACCCAAATCGAACTGCCTGTAGCTCAGGACCTGAAGCAAGGATATGCATGTTCTTGATACCCTTTGATACCAGAGACAGCAGGGATTACGGATTACATGCAATCCATGTAATTTAAAATGTCAATGTTTTCCATGAAAACAAACATGAAATGAGTTGCAAAATGAAGAGGAAATATAGTCAATATAATATAATTTCCTACAGGCTCAAATTTCTAAGTGGCCCCAAACTTTTGAATGGTAGTGTATATCAAAATCAAATTAAATCAAATCAAATGGTGTTTGTCACATGCGTCGAATACAACACCTTACAGTGAAATGCTTAATTACAAGCCCTTAATCAACAATGCAGTTTTAAGAAAATACCCCCCCCCCCTCAAAAAAAAAGTATGAGATAAGAATAACAAATAATTAGAGAGCAGCAGTAAATAATAATAGCGGGGCTATATACAGGGGGTACCGGTACAGACTCAATGAGCGGGAGCACCGGTGTCGAGGTAATTGAGGTAATATGTAAATGTAGGTAGAGTTATTAATGTGGCTATGCATAGATAATAACAGAGTAGCAGCAGTCCAGAAGGGTGGGGGGGGGGGGGCAGGAGGCAATGGAAATACTCTGGGTAGCCATTTTATTAGCTGTTCAGGAGTTTTATGGCTTGGGGATAGAAGCTGTTTAGTAACCTCTTGGACCTAGACTTGGAGCTCTGGTACCGCTTGCCGTGCGGTAGCAGAGAGAACAGTCTATGACTAGGGTGGCTGGAGTCTTTGACAATTTTAGGGCCTTCCTCTGACACCGGCTGGTATAGAGGTCCTGGATGGCAGTAAACTTGGCAGCAGTGATGTACTGGGCCGTACGCACTACCCTCTGTAGTGCCTTGCGGTCGGAGGCAGAGCAGTTGCCATACCAGGCAGTGATGCAACCTGTCAGGATGCTCTCGATGGTGCATCTGTAAAACCTTTTGACGATCTGAGGACCCATGCCAAATCTTTTCAGTCTCCTGAGGGGGAATAGGACCATGTTAGTTTGTTGGTGATGTGGATGCCAAGGAACTTGAAGCTCTCAATCTGCTCCATTACAGCCCTGTCGATGAGAATGGGGGCGTGCTCGGTCCTCCTTTTCCTGTAGTCCACAATCATCTCCTTTGTCTTGATCACGTTGAGGGAGAGGTTGTTGTCCTTGCACCACATGGTCAGGTCTCTGACCTCCCTACAGGCTGTCTCATCGTTGTCAGTGATCAGGCCTACCACTGTTGTGTCATCAGCAAACTTAATGATGGTGTTGGAGTCGTGCCTGGCCGTGCAGTCATGAGTAAACAGGGAGTACAGGAGGGGACTGAGCACGCACCCCTGAGGGGTACCGTGTTGAGGATCAGCGTGGCGGATGTGTTGTTACCTACTCTTACCACCTGGGGATGGCACGACAGGAAGTCCAGGATCCAGTTGCAGAGGGAGGTGTTAGTCCCAGGGTCCTTAGCATAGTGATGAGCTTTGAGAGCACTCTGGTGTTGAACACTGAGCTGTAGTAAATTAATAGTATTCTCCCATAGGATTTCCTTTTGTCCAGTTGTGAAAGGGCAGTGTGGAGTGCAATAGAGATTGCGTCATCTGTGGATCTGTTGGTGCGGTGTGCAAATTGGAGTGGGTCTTGAGTTTCTGGGATAATGGTGTTGATGTGAGCCATGACCAGCCTTTCAAAGGATTTCATGGCTACAGATGTGAGTGGTACCGGTCGGTAGTCAATAAGGCAGGTTACCTTAGTGTTCTTGGGCACAGGCATTATGGTAGTCTGCTTGAAACATGTAGGTATTACAGACTCAGACAGGGAGAGGTTGAAAATGTCAGTGAAGACACTTGCCAGTTGGTCAGCGCATGCTCAGAGTACATGTCCTGGTAACATACATACATACATACATACATACATACATACATACATACATACATACATACATACATACATACATACATACATACATACATACATACATACATACATACATACATACATACAGTGGGGCAAAAAAGTATTTAGTCAGCCACAAATTGTGCAAGTTCTCCCACTTAAAAAGATGAGAGAGGCCGGTAATTTTCATCATAGTTACACTTCAACTATGACAGACAAAATGAGAAGAAAAAAAATCCAGAAAATTACATTGTAGGATTTTTTTATTAATTAATTTGCAAATTATGGTGGAAAATTAGTATTTGGTCACCTACAAACAAGCAAGATTTCTGGCTCTCACAGACCTGTAACTTCGTCTTTATTAAGAGGCTCCTCTGTCTTCCACTCGTTACCTGTATTAATGGCACCTGTTTGAACTTGTTATCAGTATAAAAGACACCTGTCCACAACCTCAAACAGTCACACTCCAAACTCCACTATGGCCAAGACCAAAGAGCTGTCAAAGGACACCAGAAACAAAATTGTAGACCTGCACCAGGCTGGGAAGACTGAATCTGCAATAGGTAAGCAGCTTGGTTTGAAGAAATCAACTGTGGGAGCAATTATTAGGAAATGGATGACATACAAGACCACTGATAATCTCCCTCGATCTGGGGCTCCACGCAAGATCTCACCCCGTGGGGTCAAAATGATCACAAGAACGGTGAGCAAAAATCCCAGAACCACATGGGGGGACCTAGTGAATGACCTGCAGAGAGCTGGGACCAAAGTAACAAAGCCTACCATCAGTAACACACTACGCCGCCAGGGACTCAAATCCTGCAGTGCCAGACGTGTCCCCCTGCTTAAGCCAGTACATGTCCAGGCCCGTCTGAAGTTTGCTAGAGAGCATTTGGATGATCCAGAAGAAGATTGGGAGAATGTCATATGGTCAGATGAAACCAAAATAGAACTTTTTGGTAAAAACTCAACTCGTCGTGTTTGGAGGACAAAGAATGCTGAGTTACATCCAAAGAACACCATACCTACTGTAAAGCATGGGGGTGGAAACATCATGCTTTGGGGCTGTTTTTCTGCAAAGGGACCAGGACGACTGATCCGTGTAAAGGAAAGAATGAATGGGGCCATGTATCGTGAGATTTTGAGTGAAAACCTCCTTCCATCAGCAAGGGCATTGAAGATGAAACGTGGCTGGGTCTTTCAGCATGACAATGATCCCAAACACACCGCCCGGGCAACGAAGGAGTGGCTTCGTAAGAAGCATTTCAAAGTCCTGGAGTGGCCTAGCCAGTCTCCAGATCTCAACCCCATAGAAAATCTTTGGAGGGAGCCGAAAGTCCGTGTTGCCCAGCAACAGCCCCAAAACATCACTGCTCTAGAGGAGATCTGCATGGAGGAATGGGCCAAAATACCAGCAACAGTGTGTGAAAACCTTGTGAAGACTACAGAAAAAGTTTGACCTCTGTCATTGCCAACAAAGGGTATATAACAAAGTATTGAGATAAACTTTTGTTATTGACCAAATACTTATTTTCCACCATAATTTGCAAATAAATTTATTAAAAATCCTACAATGTGATTTTCTGGATTTTCTTTTCTAATTTTGTCTGTCATAGTTGAAGTGTACCTATGATGAAAATTACAGGCCTCTCTCATCTTTTTAAGTGGGAGAACTTGCACAATTGGTGGCTGATTAAATACTTTTTTTCCCCCACTGTATACTATATACTGTATGTACACTACCGTTCAAAAGTTTGGGGTCACTTTTTTGTCCATTCAAATAGCATCAAATTGATCAGAAATATAGTGTAGACATTGTTAATGTTGTAAATTCCTATTGTAGCTGGAAATGGATGATTATTAATGGAATATCTACATAGATGTACAGAGAACCATTATCAGCAACCACCACTCCTGTGTTCCAATGGCACGTTGTGTTATCTAATCCAAGTTTAGCTTTTTAAAAGGCTAATTGATCATTAGAAAACCCTTTTGCAATTATGTTAGCAGAACTGAAAACGGTTGTGCTGATACAGGAAGCACTTCAACTGGCCTTCTTTAGACTAGTTGAGTATCTGGAGCATCAACACTTGTGGGTTCGATTACAGGCTAAAAATGGCCAGAAACAACGACATTTCTTCTGAAACTCGTCAGTCTATTCTTGTTCTGAGAAATTAAGGCTATTCCATGCGAGAAATTGCCAAGAAACTGAAAATCTCATACAACGCTGTGTCCTACTCCCTTCTCAGAACAGCAAAAACTGGCTCTAACCAGAATAGAAAGAGGAGTGGGAGGCCCCAGTGAACAACTGAGCAAGAGGACAAGTGCATTAGAAGGTCTAGTTTGAGAAACAGACACATCACAATTCCTCAACTGGCGGCTTCATGAAATAGTACCCGTAAAACACCAGTCTCAACGTCAACAGTGAAGAGGCGACTCTGGGATGCTGGCCTTCTAGGCAGAGTTCCTCTCTCCAGTGTCTGTGTTCTTTTGCCCATCTTAATCTTTTCTTTTTATTGGCCAGTCTGAGATATGGCTTTTTCTTTGCAACTCCGTAGAAAAGCGTTGATAGTAGCCTCAGGGTTGCCTGGGTGCTCCCGTCGAGGTTAGAAATCTTTTTCCTTCACATTTATTTTGTCTGTTGCCACTTTTTGTTTACTTTACAGAATGCCTTCTGATATGAGAAAACATCCTGGATGATAAGAAGCATATCTAGCACTCTACCTCATCAATGTTATGTTATAATCTTTTTTTACCAAACCATGTTTTGAGAAAATGCGTTATTTATAAAGTCCAGATGACATGCTGATGTTTATTCACCACAGACAGCCATTAGTCAGGCTACCCATGGTGTATTATGAGACCATTTGAACATTAGCAGAAGTGAGTTTGTCTGAGAATGTTAGGCATCTGGGGTGGGAGGGTAGACTGATTGACAGATAAGTCATTCTGGGACATGTTCCATTGACCAGTGAGAGGACTTGCTCTTTGGTAACTTTAAGAGAAAGTGGGGAAAAAATAGATACATTAAAAAGCCTCACGTCTGCAGCCCAAAGATAACAGACATACAATTTAACACGTACACACACACACACACACACACACACACACACACACACACACACGCGCACACGCGCACACGCGCACACGCGCACACGCGCACACGCGCACATGCGCACAGGCTGCTGCTGTCACAACAAACAAAGCAGTGAGTGACCCCGAGATGTCTTGGAGGCGTCACTGAAATCAGCTGTCTTTATGTAAACACACTCGCCCGCTGGTAGTACAATAGGCCAGACTGCACCTGAGACTGTCCCCTGAGTTGCAAAGCGTTCCGAGAGTGTCAAGCCACCATAATTCACATATATAGATTTTGTTTTCTAAAAAGGTTTGCATTAATGTTATCTGTGTCCCACTTCAAAACTCATATATTTATCTACAGTATCTATAACTAGCCTTTGAGTGGCCACTGGAAACATGCCTGTCAACTGTAGACAGCAATGAAACGTGTCATTGGCCCACTAATAGAGGCTGTATAATGAGAGCAGAGCCCTGTCAGTGGCCGTCTGAGCAGTCTGCAGCCGTCCTTCCCAGCCTGCCTTGCAGCAGTGTCGCCCAGCGCTGTTGAGGGCCCTAAATCTCGTCTGCTATTCTGCTGACGAGCCAAAGGCGTCCATCTCCCACAGACAAAAGTAATTAGGTTTCCACTGAATCCTCAGTATATTGCAGCCCTGGAGTTTGCCTCTCTCCATCCAGCCCTGAATCAGACCCCATCCTGTTCCTGTGTGTGTGTGTGTGTGTGTGTGTGTGTGTGTGTGTGTGTGTGTGTGTGTGTGTGTGTGTGTGTGTGTGTGTGTGTGTGTGTGTGTGTGTGTGTGTGTGTGTGTGTGTGTGCGCACGTGCGCACGTGTGTGCGTGCGTGTGTGCACGTGTGTGTGTGTGTGTGTGTGTGTGTGTGTGTGTGTGTGTGTGTGTGTGTGTGTGTGTGTGTGTGTGTGTGTGTGTGTGTGTGTGTGTGTGCGCACGTGTGTGCGTGTGTGCGTGCGTGTGTTCTGTCATTTCACTATTTCGGACAGTAGACAAAAGTAGGGCAATAGGAAGCAACACATTTTATAAATGACATTCTGGAATACACTGGTCTGGCTTTCAGGCAAAAGTAATGTTTTTGGTTTAGTCCAAAATCTGAAATGATGCACCTCCAAGTGTATTTTTTAGGCCAGTAGTATAAGCCAGAGTCATAGCAAATCCATCTTGGTGTTTCTCCTCCATCAACATTTGCACAAGCCTTACTATATCTGTTCATGTCAAATTCTGGCATGTCTAATTGGTTCCAGAAGTTCATAAACCTCTGCCATCAGAAGTTAGTTAGTGGGTGTCACTGTCAAACTAGCCTGGCTGCAGTGAGCATCAAGCGAAACTTCCTAATAGAGGTAAGCATTGTGCTGTGAATTGGAGAGCAGTAGAGGTCCGCCAGCTGACACATTCTCGATTAGAAGGACTTGGTTGTAGACAGGGGTTAGCTAGGTCAGATCTACTGATAGTGCCCCTGAGAAACGCAACAGCTGCCTTCTCAATCAGCGGTTGTTCAGAGAGAGAAAGAAAAGCCTATGTCTCTCAACATTAGCCTCTAAAAGAAAAATGTCTGTCGAACATACTACACTGAATAAAAATATAAACGCAACATGTAAAGTGTTGGTCCCATGTTTCATGAGCTGAAATAAAATAGACCAGAAATTTGCCGTACGCACAAAAGGGTTATTTCTATTAAATGTTGTGCACAAATGTGTTTACATCCCTGTTAGTGAGCATTTCTCCTTTGCCAAGATAATCCATCCACCTGACAGGTGTGGCATATAAATAAGTGGATTAAACAGCATGATCATTACACAGGTGCACCTTGTGCTGGGGACAATAAAAGTCTGCTCTAAAATGTACAGTTTTGTCACATAACACAATGCCACAGATGTCTCAAGTTTTGAGGGAGTGTGCAATTGGCATGCTGACTGCAGGAATGTCCACCAGACCTGTTACCATAGGATTGAATGTTCATTTCTTTACCGTAAGACACCGTCAACATCTTTTTAGAGAATTTGGCAGTACGTCCTACCGGCCTCACAACCACAGACCACATGTATGGCGTCATGTGGGTGGGCGGTTTGCTGATGTCAATGTTGTGAACAGAGTGCCCCATTGTGCGGTTATGGTATGGGCATGCATAATCTACAGACAATGAACACATTTGCATTTTATCGATGGTATAATTTGAATGCACAAAAATACCATGATGGGATGCTGAGGGCCATTGTGAAGCCTATTTTTTTTAAAGATATCTGTGGCCAACAGAGGCATATCTGTATTCCCAGTCATGTGAAATGCATAAATTAGGGCCTAACATGCTGACCAGACCGGACACGTCGCAAAATAAATTTAGAAATCAATGTCATTCAATTATTGCACCCACACTGCTTGCGAGCGCCCACACTGCTCGCGCGCGCCAACGAGCATCTGCGACGCGAAGGGCTAAAATAGAAGTCTTTCCTATTTCTGACGCAGATCAAGCTGAAAGTTCTGCCTCTCCCATCTCCTCATTGGTTTATAGAAGCAGGTACCCACGTGCCATCTCCTCATTGGTTATACCCACGTGGGTGATTGAAAGACGAACTTTGTTGCCGGTTGTCGTGGTAATACTATGAAAGTTTAGATAGCAATCACCATATAAGTTCAAAGATGAAAAGCCTGGAAGGAGGAGAGATGACTAGAAACGATTCGGTTGGCCGTTTTATGTGTGGATTAATTGTCGGAGTAGAGGTCCTTGTGCATTTCAGGTAAAATAACAACTCAATGATTATATCCCAGGACAAATTAGCTAGCAACAGCAAGCTAGCTAAATAGGACAAATTAACGTTAGCTAGCAAGTGCAAGCTAACTAGCTAAATTGCCATACATGTTTAATGCTTTTCGACCTGTCCCCAAATTAATGTCATTGGTTCAGAGTTTGTTTTGATATTTTAACCTGTGTGTCGTGATCGCGTTTGGTGTAGGGGGACAAAATACCTTTATGCACAATAGCGCACGATGGCGCACGCGCGCAGCCGGTTTGGGTTCCGTGTAATGAATTTCTTTTATTTGACTGATTTCCTCATATGAACTCAGTAACTCAGTAAAATCAATGAAATTTTTGCATGTTGTGTTTATATTTTTGTTCAGTATATATTTACATGTTGAGTAAGGTCAAGCTTCACATAGCATAATAAAACATATGGGCAGCATTTTTATTTTCACCTGAAAGTAAGGGACCAGCTTGCATTTCAAGGGGCAATCTGCAGTTACTACATCCATATTTGGACATATACAGTGCCTTCGAATAGTATTCAGACCCCAACACTTTTTCCACATTTTGTTATGTTACAGTCTTATTCTGAAATGGATTAAATAAAATATTCTCCTCAGCAGTCTACACACAATACCCCATGATGACAACGCGAAAACAGGTTTTTAGAAATGTATTAAATATGAAAAACAGAAATACCTTATTTACATTGGTATTCAGACCCTTTGCTATGAGACTCGAAATTGAGTTTTTATTTATTTTATTTTATTTTACCGTTATTTTACCAGGTAAGTTGACTGAGAACACGTTCTCATTTGCAGCAACGACCTGGGGAATAGTTACAGGGGAGAGGAGGGGGATGAATGAGCCAATTGTAAAAGTTCAGGTGAATCCTGTTTCCATTGATCATCCTTGAGATGTTTCTACAAGTTGATTGGAGTCCACCTGTGGTAAATTCAATTGATTGTACATGATTTGGAAAGGCACACACCTGTCTATATAAGATCCCATAGTTGACAGTGCACGTCAGAGAAAAACCCAAGCCATGAGGTCAAAGGAATTGTCCTTTGAGACAGGATTGTGTCGAGGCACAGATCTAGAGAAGGAAACCCAAAGAATTCTGCAGCATTGAAGGTCCCCAGTGGCCTCCATCATTCTTAAATGGAAGAAGTTTGGAACCACCAAGACTCTTATTGGAGCTGGCCGCCCAGACAAACTGAAAAATCGGGGGAGAAGGGCCTTGGTCAGGGAGGTGACCAAGAACCTGATGGTCACTCTGACAGAGCTTTAATGCTGCCTGGTGCTGGCAGCAGCATGCTGTGGGGATGTTTTTCAGCAGCAGAGACTGGGAGACTAGTCAAGATTGAGGCAAAGAGCAGAGCTAAGTACAGAGAGATCTTTGATGAAAACCTGCTCCAGAGCACTCAGGACCTCAGAATGGGGGCAAAGGTTCACATTTCAACAGGACAACGACCCTAAGCACACAGCCAAGACAACACAGTAGTGGCTTCGGGACAAGTCTCTGAATGTCCTTGATTGGCCCAGCCTGAGCCCGGATTTGAACCCGATCGAACAACTCTGGAGAGACCTGAAAATAGCTGTGCAGCAATCCAACCTGACAGAGCTTGAGAGGATATGCAGAGAATAATGGAAGAAACTCCCAATATACAGGTGTGTCAAGCTTCAAGGCCTCGGAATACTTTCCAAAGGCACCGTAAGTTAGCTTTAGAGTATGCACAATGCCGGTGCGTGTCCAATCGCATAATCTCTTACTGTAGTTCACCCGTCTCGCCCACTCATGTCCGTGTGGATCAAAGCATCCATATTAGGACATCCTCAGACATCAGGCTTCGATAACAAATTATCTAAAAGTTATGGTAAAATCAAACATTTGAGGCTTTTTATTATTTGGTGTTTCAAATCTAGTTTGTAAAGTATGCCATTTAAATAAAGATTGACAATTGTGTACTGTTCAAATGAACATGATGGGTCAGGACTGTTTTTATTTGGATGGGCTATTTACAGATGGGATATGTTCAGGTGCAGTGATCTGTGAGCTGTGAGCTGCTCTGACAGCTGGTGCTTAAAGCTAGTGAGGGAGATATGTCTCCAGCTTCAGTGATTTTTGCAGTTCGCTTCAGTCATTGGCAGCAGACAACTGTAAGGAAAGGCGGCCAAAGGAGGAATTGGCTTTGGGGGTGACCAGTGAAATATACCTGCTGTAGCGCGTGCTATGGGTGGGTGCTGCTATGGTGACCAGTGAGCTGAGATAAGGCGGGGCTTTACCTAGCAAAGACCTATAGATGACCTGGAGCCAGTGGGTTTGGCGACGAATATGAAGTGAGGGCCAGCCAAAGAGACCATACAGGTCGCAGTGGTGGGTAGTATATGGGGCTTTGGTGACAAAACGGATGGCACTGTGATAGACTGCATCTCATTTGCTGAGTAGAGTGTTGGAGGCTATTTTGTCAATTACATTGCCGAAGTCAAGGATCGGTAGAATAGTCAGTTTTACGAGGGTATGTTTGGCAGCATGAGTGAAGGAGGCTTTGTTGTGAAATAGGAAGCCAATTCTAGATTACATTTTGGATTGTCGATGCTTAATGTGAGTCTGGAAGGATAGTTTACAGTCTAGCCAGTCACCTAGGTATTTGTAGTTGTCCACATATTCTAGGTCAGAACCGTCCAGAGTAGTGATGCTGGACGGGCGGGCAGGTGTGTGCAGCGATCGGTTGAAGAGCAGGCATTTAGTTTTACTTGCATTTAAGAGCAGTTGGAGGCCACAGAAGGAGAGTTGTATGGCATTGAAGCTTGTCTGGAGGTTAGTTAACACAGTGTCCAAAGAAGGGCCAGAAGTATACAGAATGGTGTCGTCTGCATAGAGGTGGATCAGAGAATCACCAGCAGCAAGAGTGACATCATTGATGTATACAGAGAAAAGAGTCGGCCCGAGGATTGAACCCTGTGGCACCCCCATAGATACTGCCAGAGTTTCGGACAACAGGCCCTCCGATTTGACACACTGAACCCTATCTGAGAAGTAGTTGGTGAACCAGGCGAGTCAGTCATTTGAGAAACCAAGGCTGTTGAGTCTGCCGATAAGAATGTGGTGATTGACAGAGTTCAAAGCCTTGGCCAGGTCGATAAATACAGCTGCACAGTATTGTCTCTTATCGTGGGCGGTTATGATATCGTTCAGGACCTTGAGAGTGGCTGAGGTTCACCCATGACCAGCTCGGAAACCAGATTGCATAGCGGAGAAGGTACGGTGGGATTTGAAATGGTCGGTGATCTGTTTGTTAGCTTGGCTTTCGAATACCTTAGAAAGACAGGGTAGGATAGATATAGGTCTGTAGCAGTTTGGGTCTAGAGGTTCTCCCACTTTGAAGAGTGGGATGACCGCGGCAGCTTTCCAATCTTTGGGGATCTCAGACGATACGAAAGAGAGGTAAACAGGCTAGTAATAGGGGTTCCAACAATTTTGGCGGATAATTTTAGAAAGAGAGGGTGCAGATTGTCTAGCCCGGCTGATTTGTAGGGGTCCAGATTTTGTCGCTCTTTCAGAACATCAGCTATCTGGATTTGGGTGAAGGAGAAATGGGGGAGGCTTGGGCAAGTTGCTGTGGGGGGTACAGGGCAGTTATCCTGATATAAAAGCAGACACTTACATATGGCTCCTGAAATAGTCAAACTCCCTCTCCTAGCCACCCAATAATGTGCTATGGTGTATGTTTGGCCGTCTCAATAGCACAATAACCCTACATAACATTAAAAAGTCAGAGTATTTCATAGTGATTGAAATCTTTGTTGGCTACCAGTCATGCTGAATCCTCTGAGCATTGCCATTCAACCGTGTATTTGTCTCAGCACAATGTTTGTTTTGACTACAGGGGTTCAGATTCTATCTACAAGAAGACAAAACTCTTTATGCATCTGCTACCCTAAGAGAACATCTGGTGCCATTCACTGATAAAACCGTTTATGACACATGTTGCAAACGGGAACCTACTTAACTTAAACCATTTACAGAATTTCCTATGGATAATGCAGAAAGCTAAGAAAAACAAATAGACTATAAGAACTATAACAATCCTTTGTACTCCCTGAAACACGTCAGCGTTTTTAACTTGTTGTTCTATTGAACATTCCATAACTTAAAGGTATTTAAACTAATTATATGAAGAGTGCCTTGGTCATTTTTTTTAAAGACCATTTAACCCTTTTACCAAAGAGCTCCTTCTACCTACAGAGTTCTACTGTTGTATCCCAGCAGCATTCCCTTTCGTTCTTTTTTTCTACTAAAATAATGAATGTTGGAATTAATTTTATAATAAAACAGTGCTTACTGTGTTAAACTAACGACAAGTTCTACTTTCAACAGATTCAAATGTGATCTGTAATCTTGTCCAACCCCAGTGAACCTGGATATAGGTTTTGATTGAATAGGTCATTGTGTCAACCACAGGTGTTGTTCACACCATGCTTTTGGCTGGACTATTCTCCATCAACAGTGCCAATCAATTATATTTCCTGTGTTATGGTTACATAAGCTTCTGTTCTGTTAGCGTCCTTTGCTAAGTGGCGCATTAAAAAAAAGGTTATTCAGTTAGACATGGAAGGATCCCAGAGCAAATTTTGTGGCATAACTGATGTTGATTAATTTGAAGCTGAGTAAAACAGTGCAGATGAGATGTGTTATAGCTCACACATGTAATGGTAGCGCCGGTCTTATCAGTGATGATCTTGAACACATTGTCTAGAGCCAATGGCTGGCTTCCAATACAATAAGTTAGTATGATTCAGCATATCAACACTGCCTCAGGTTGTAAAAACAAAACACTAGCAGGATCCAGGGCTTGTTTCAGACACCCTGCTATAAATCTTATGATACACAGACTAGATGTGTCATTGTCAAAATACATTTAATCTCACCTGGGACCCAAAAAATTCTTCATGTCTAGATTTCATATTTTCCACCACAAACGGATCCAATTCTTCTCAGAAAACTACTCCAGGGCCCAGTTTTTCAAAAGTGATCTATCTGGATTTCGCTTATCCGATGGGATTAAATGCATAGAAATGGAATGAATAGAATGGACAAATCATTGACTTGAGTAGGGAATCCTCATCTATTTTTATGCATTTAATCCTATTTAATAGGCGAAATACAGATCACTTTTGAAAAACTGGGCCCAGGACATTTGTCAGATGAACATCCTAGAATCCCAATGTTCCGATGACATACAAAAAAAACTCACATTCTCATTCATACACAAATGGCCAAATGGAAATACATGCCGCTTGATCTATGGAATACACATTATTTCCCTTTCTAATGAGCCATAAAGTTAACAGCATCTAGTGAAAAACCATTGTAATACTAAGGGAACAGGGTCTGTATTCTAGAAGCTAGACCTGCTGCTCTCTGCTGAGCTCTTGTAATACCCACCTCCATCATGGATGAACCGGACTCAGACACAACAGGACCAGGCACGTACTGGAGAGATGAATATACATCTCACTCAGTGCGTTATCAAGGCCAGACCTGCTGCGCTCATTCGATTGAGTTCCATCTCTGCACTCGCTGACGGGGTCTGGCGGTTTTAATTGAGTTGTTTAGTATCTTCAAAATGGCAATTTAATCCTGGTCTGCATATCAACGGCTCGAAATGAGGAGCCTGGCCTAACTCACCGATTTAGGAATCTCCGCTATGTTTTAATTGGATATAATTATCACTCACAGGCTAGACTCTATAGGGGACTCAGGGTCAAAGGATTAACATTTTTGTTTGACATTTAATTGAATTGGTCACTCTTTGTACGTTCGCACAGATAAGTCTAAGGTGATTGTGGAAAACAAACAGAACCTTAATCCTTCTTAATATACGGTACTTCTAAATAAACTATTGGCTAGTCAATTTGATTCATGGTGTAAGGTTCTGTATTTATTTTCTTAGTCAACCGTGTGTTCTGTTTTGTTGTGTTCCTGAATGTAGCCCTGTCTTTTATTTTTGTTCATTGATTTCACCTGTGTTAGTTACTCACCTGGTCTCAATAGCTCCTTATTTAGTTCAGTTCATTCTGTTTGTGCCTTTGTGAGGTATTGTTCGTTTTGACTCTACTAAGCTTTTTCCTAGCTCGTTTGTGAGAACCAGTTACAGCCTTCAGTCCCAGTTTTGATTTGCCTACCTGTGTATGACCATTGCCTGCCTGTGACCACGATTCCTGCTTCCTGCGAAGGCGAAATAAACACCTACCGTGCTCTGCGAGTGAATCTACACCTTTTTCTCCCTGAGTATTCATTACACATGGCAGCTGCTTCATGCGGTGTAATTCTCTGTAACGGAACCACAAGGCTTTTCCTCTCAAACTGGATTGCTGGTGCAAGATGTTAGCAAACGTATTAACGTGGCCTGTCCAAGCAAACAGTGATTTGAACCAGCTGGGATCACACCGCTGGCATCTGCAACCTCCCTAACACCCCACCGACAACCTCTCCCTCACCTCGGAGAGACGTAATTGGCTGGGTGTCAGGTTTGCTTACACTCCTCTGTGGTAGGTGTATAGTGCAGAATTAATAGCAGACGGAGGTTAGCCCATAATCACCGTGATGAATACGGAGGACCCTTTTGGGTTTACACAGGAGGGCTGCCAAAAATGACATCGACCCCCTTTGTGCCTCCTCTGGGGTCTATATGTTCTCATCTCAAGGTTGAGACTGACACACAGCCACTGGCTTAGGAGGAATGGACACTGTTGCCTTTATTTATTAATCTGTTTGACATTTTAATAATTCTGCTAAGAAAATGAGATACCTAGTTGTAACAGAATGTGTTCTTAAATGCATTAGCCTTGCAAATTGAATGAGTCTCTCGATGTCCTATGCGACAAGGAGGAAGAGGGAAACAGTGTATATATCTCTCATCACAACCAGTCAAAACTGAGGTGGCGAGGAAAAACAGTAGCATAGCAAAGTGGTTCGATCATGGGTCGTCTTTTGTCGAGCCACCCGTAAATTAGGCAGCTGTGAGATCAGCTGTGAGTTATACGGGCTAATTAATGTGGGAGGCATACTGTGACAGGCTGAGCGTTGGCTACTCTGAGCCCAGCCATTTCCCCTTAACTCCATCAGCTACTCCTGGCCACTCAGCAACGTCACCCTCCTTATTCATGGCCCCGCCATTAGATTACATATTTTGGGCTGGGTGAAAGTGGTCACAGTTGTCCTGCATGGCTGCATAAAGATACTACTGAGCAACTAGCTACCACACTGTCCTTCGTCGGCCATCTTGAGCCTGTGACTTGTTGGACACTAGAAGCCTGGGCAGACTGGCTAGACTTCTCCTGACCAAGTTAACAGTTAAGTCCCTTTTAAATCAGTTACTTGGAGAGATACATTTGAATTCAATTTGCGCATTAGCTAAATGAAATTGCCCTGCTCCTGACTATCAGGAGAAACATTAATAAAGATGTAGAGGTCAGCACAACTTGGCATGACCCTCTTTCAAAGAGAATGTGCCAAGGTTCAAAGTCCTGCAGTTGAGACTGGTGGGAGAGCCTATCTCCACTCAAAACAGGGCATTAACTTCAGGAAGTTTTTATGGCTGCCAAAGTCAATCAATTGTGTGCTGAGGTGCAATAACTATAAGCGATATCATCAGTTGATGGAAATGGGGTGTTTGAAAGGCTAAGGTACCGCATTATGCGCATCATTGAATTTACCATAGGAGAGCTTTAACCCAATATTGTGCCAGGGAGGAAGGTTATAGACTGACAATAATTCAGCAGTAGTTGGCTTAGCAGATACTGAAGACAACCAGAGCAAATGCATACAGCAGTTAGGCTGTAAAAGTCTGCATGCTGTTTTGCCCAACAAAACCATCACTCCTTGATCTGATTTGAACATAATCACACTGTGCTTTCAGGGCTGTTCAATCTGACTAATATCACATGGGTTGGTATGTAAACTCAGCAAAAAAATAAACATTCCTTTTTCAGGACCCTGTCTTTCAAAGATAATTCGTAAAAATCCAAATAACTTCACAGATCTTCATTGTAAAGGGTTTAAACACTGTTTCCCATGCTTTGTTCAATGAACAAAAAACTATTAATGAACATGCACCTGTGGAACAGTCGTTAAGACACTAACAGCTTACAGACGGTAGGCAATTAAGGTCACAGTTATGAAAACTAAGGACATTAAAGAGGCCTTTCTACTGACTCTGAAAAACACCAAAAGAAAGATGCCCAGGGTCTTTGCTCATCTGCGTGAACGTGCCTTAGGCATGCTGCAAGGAGGCATGAGGACTGCGGAAGTGGCCAGGGCAATAAATTGCAATGTCCATGCTGTGAAATGCCTAAGACAGTGCTCCAGGGAGACAGGACGGACAGCTGATCGTCCTCACAGTGGCAGACCATGTGTAAGACCTGCACAGGATCGGTACATCCGAACATCACACCTACGGAACAGGTACAAGATGGCAACAACAACTGCCCGAGTTACACCAGGAACACACAATTCCTCCATCAGTGCTCAGATTGTCAGCAATAGGATGAGAGAGGCTGGACTGAGGGCTTGTAGGCCTGTTGTAAGGCAGGTCCTCACCAGACATCACTGGCAACAACGTTGCCTATGGGCACAAACCCACCATCGCTGGACCAGACAGGACTGACCCTCTCTTTGTTCAGGGACACATTATTCCATTTCTATTAGTCACATGTCTGTGGAACTTGTTCAGTCTATGTCTCAATCTAGTTATGTTCATACAAATATTTACACATGTTAAGTTTGCTGAAAAAAAACGCAGTTGACAGTGAGAGGAGTTTTTTTTTTTTTTCTGAGTTTATTTAACTCTGGGGGAATGAAAAGGCCCCATCAACAGATGAGGTGCCTTGTCAGGGATAACCACACACAGGCCACCATCACCCTACCCAAAACACAGGCCACCCACCACCAACCCACCCAAAACACAGGCCACCACCCCCCCACCTAAAACACAGGCCACCACCACCCCACCCAAAACACAGACCACCACCACCCCACCTAAAACACAGGCCACCACCACCCCACCCAAAACACAAGCCACCACCACCCCACCCAAAACACAAGCCACCACCACCCCACCCAAACACAAGCCACCACCACCCCACCCAAAACACAAGCCACCACCACCCCACAAAAAAAAAACAGGCCAACACCACCCCACCCAAAACACAAGCCACCACCACCCCACCCAAACCATTAATAAAGTAATAGTGTTATTCGACAGAGAAGCCTCTTTTTGTATTTTGACTAAAACGTTGAGAACTGAATAAAATAAGTCATGTAAACATTTTATCAGTAATCACCAGGAAATCTAGTGCCTGAAATCAGGCACTGTACTCTTAAGAGATTTGCTTAATGGAATTACCATGTTGTGATCTAACACAGGACTATTATACTATTATATAAATGATGAATTGTCCCTGTTACTAGCTATTGTGTTATAGTCTCACACAATAAAACAACCCACAAAGCCAACTGATCGCAAGAACATATAAATCTGAAATCCTTAAATGATCAAATATCACATGCTGTTTATTAACCTTCTTTGATTCTATGGTATGTGTCACATGTTGGATCTTTATTCAGCTAATTACATCCACAGCACAACCAGGTATGCACAGCTGTCCTTTTCCCGCAATGATCTATTCGACCTCTGTTCAACCTCTGTTCAACCTCTCTTCAAATGTTGAGTTGTCCCCTGCTTCAGTGGCTGCAGCATCTGATTATTGATATTTGTTTCATCATGCTACGCAACTTAGTATACCACTCCAAGTCCCCTTCGTTGGGTTGTATAGGAACCATTAACTTTAACAGAATTCACTGGAACACAAAACTGCATTTTCAAAATTGCTCGATAATTACTTATTTCTTATAGTGTCATGAATTACTACTTCGTCAACATATAGATTGAATATATTTGACTAACAATTCTCTTTGCTCTAAGAAGCAACTTGTCCTGAACTAAATGTATCTACAGCTCTGGAGTCTAAATCCCTTAGCCTGTTTAGAAGGCATGAACGTAAACATGTTAGACATCCTTTGAGAGAGAAACAGATCCAATCCATTAAATCCCTCATCTGTATCCTCTCCTCGTCCCTACCGCCATAAGCACAGTGCAAACAGCAGCCTTCCTCTGGGAAATGAAGGACCTTCTCAGAAAGGGAAGACATCACCAGTTGTGCTCTGTGGAAATCAGGCCAGTACCATTGCTTTGGGCATAATACTTTCTTTTTTTGAACTTATATTTGTATTATTTTTAAAGCATAGGTTTACAGCAGAGCAATTGATTATAGAGGTATTGGAAACACCATTGTCAGCATCATCATTATCATTGCCCTTCCTATTCCCCGGCTACCTTGAGTCAGTAGGCGTGATCTCCGAGAGCAACGAGGTCTGGGTCGCTGCGTGTTCAGCCCCCATACCCTTTCCCAATCACTGTGGAGTGAGTCAGTACAATGTGTCTGTACTACTGTATGTGCAGTCATCAAGTATAATTCATGTTTGTTGAGTAAATATAGTGCATGTATCTTAGGATTATTTAATTAAATAAACAAGCTCATTCTAAACCCCCTGTGTTCTTCACACACTGAGCTGAAAATGTAGTTGGGGGAGGGGGGGAGGGGGGGCAACTCGCATGGCAAAACATTTTAGTGGGCCCCCTCTCGACTGCACAGATTTTATTTTTTGTTGTTGTAGGTTTACAATTAATTTCCTGCAATTGTACACATTTTGCAATGACTCCATTGTAGAATAACAGTGAAGACATCATAACTATGACATAACACGTACATTTTGTTAGTCACTCTCACACAGATGAAGCTGTCGTCAAGGCAAAGTGTGGCTACTTTGAAGAATCTCAAATATTAAATATGAGATTTGTTCAACACTTTTTTGGTTACTACATGATTCCATATGTATTATTTCATAGTTTTGATGTCTTCACTATTATTCTACAAAGTAGAAAATAGTAAAAATAAAGAAAAACCCTTGAATGAGTTGATATGTCCAAACTTTTGACTGGTACTGAATCTGTCAATGGGGTCCCCCTGGAGGTCAGGGCCCCTGGGCATTTGTCCTACGTACCCAGTCGCTAATTCCACCATGATTACTACAAGTTTAGATAGCGGGCTAGACTAACTTAACAATCTAAACAATGTTAGCTGACATGGGCTAATTGAGTGATTGTCAGTGATTGACAAAACAAGAAAAAATGCAGATGGACAACCACATTTCCAAATTGCACCTTGTGTATTCTACTTATTTAACTCTCAACAGTAAGTTGAGACCAACACTGAGTTCCTATTTTTTGGGGGGCTCTAAGCGGTCACTTATATCGCTTAGTGGCTAGGGCCGGCTCTGACTGAGCTTCTAGAACATCTGAGTTGTTCTCATGGTAAGGACACTGTAAAATGCCCGACGGCAGCTGCACTTTGAAATATGCATCAGCCGTAAAAGACTGGCAAACGTCAACATCAGTTTCAATTAGCTCTCAGTTTCCAAGTATCGTATCATCATCATTTTACATGACCTGCACATTTATTTTAAGTATGTTTCAACCTCAAACTAGGATACAACTCTGCAACCCCAACATAGCAAGTATGGTTGATGATTGAGGTGGATGGCTGGTGCATGATGATGAGGAAAGAAATTAAAATAAAGCATTATTTGTCAACATTTCTGGGATTGTAAAATGGTTATCCAATAACCGGAACTGTAATGGGACTCTCGGCAGTTGGTGTTTTGATTTTCTCCCTCCTTTATTAGAGCAAGGAGGGCGGTCTATCCTGACAGCTGCTACTGCTGCACTTATCTATTGATCCTCTTCAATAAGCACTTAAAAGGTGTCTTTAAGGCAAGATAGACTCAGGAAGCAGTGGGTTGACATGGACTGGCTGAACTTTTTGTTGTGACAGATGAGACATTTTAGCTAATTAAATTACTGTTTGGAGAGCATGCTAAAGTAATTGAGATTGGTGGCAGCCAGGTCGGATGAGAGAAAAACAAAATGCCTGTCTGTATTAATGTCTTACAGGATTTGTTTCTAGGTGTGTGCCGCTAAGGATAGCTGGTTAAATTAGCTAAAGTGATCTCACTGTCAGGTTTATCAACTGGAATAGTAGAGAATGGGTCAAAGGAGACATCTCGTATTGGTACAGAAGCAAGAGAAGGCCTAAACATCATAGTATTGTGTACAGTAGCCTTAGTGATTTTATTCCTTGGGAATCGACTCCTTGACAAGACACTTGGTGTTAAAACTAAGTGTCAGTTATGAAACGGGCTGTTTTTTTTAAATATTAAAAATATTTTATTTAACCTTTATTTAACTAGGCAAGTCAGTTAAGAACAAATTATTGTTTTGCAATGACGTTCTGATAGAATTAACCCAGCTGTTTGCACGTCTAGACTAACAGGTGTGCGACATCCATCTTACGAGAGGACCGAAGATGAAAAATCTAATGCCATTAGGTGCTGATGAAAGAAGTGAAATGTTTGAGCAGCTGTTTTGCCTGGGGTACGTGCTGCTGAGTACTGGATGGAAAATGCACTGTTCTTGTCATGAATAAATGAATTATGAATCTTTCTATACACAGCAGTTGAAGACTTTGCATATACAAACTGACACAGTGTCTACAGAGAAACACGGCAAGAGAGAAATAATAGGGCGCTGTGTTATCCTAGTCAACCACCATACACACACCCACACACACACTGTCCACTGCATTTAGACCACTCCCACTCACCCTGGAAGTGGAATGCTTTTGGCAGCTGTTTGAGTAGGCTTGAATCTGAACCCTCAACATAAAGTGAGTTAAGAGACAAAGGGCATTTATGTGCTGTGTTTCAAATGAGCACGTAAGGATATGTGATTGCTAACACTCTACAATGTAGCCTGTATTGTGGGCTGCACAATACATATGTGAAATTGTACTCATCAGGTAATGAACAAATAAATATTCTGTGTGAAACAGAAGGGAGTTTGCTATTATGTCAATCATAAAGCCCGCCTGTAGTGCTGAAGGAATATCATTTTTACCCCCTACACCTGGTAAATGTGTTTGATTGAATAGTATCTAGTATCTGAGGATGTTAAATAGGAACATAAGCAGGATAAAAGGTGCACTGTTCGATATCTGAATAGTTACCTCTGTTCACGCTGCCTCTGGGTATTTGTACCTGGCATTTCATTAGTCACTAAATAGACGGGCTGCGTTTTCTCTCTCAACCTCAGGTGTTGCTGCCATGCAAGCAGAAATGCAGAGGCGTGACATTGTTGCGCTGACTGCAGAAATGCTCTCTACACCGGGTTCCAGAGACCACTCAGTCTTGTTTACCACATTCCAGTTGCGGTGAGACTGGCTTTGATTGACACCTGAATCCCAGCTAACCCGGGATGTCCACACAAAGACGTCCTCAGACCGCGGTAAGGTAATCCGACAGGCAACTACCCAGCCTCCCCTCTCTCCTCCTTGCGTAACCACCCTACTCACCTGGGCGGCCAGATGACCTTGGGCTATCTTAGTCACGGAGGGATTGCAAACACACACACAGCACCAACTGCAAGTCAGTCACACACACTTCGGACAACTCCCGTCTCTCATCGCTCTCCTCGACAACATGAAAGATGCAGGTGACTTGTCTTTCTGAGTCCTGCATCAAAAAGCTCTGACACATTTTGATGCCTAAGGACCCGCACGATGGCCTTAGGGATGAAAGAACACTTTCCCGCTATTCAAAGGAACCACTGTTCCTGAATACTTTATCATGTCTTGTGTAAACAATGGGGAAGTCTCTCCCTTAATTAGTAAAAAAGACTGATTTGCCTTGCTGACAGTTGTCTCAATGGACCTAATTGTGAGTCATTTCACAGAGGCAAAATGTGCTGCTTGGCTGATGGCCTGAATGCCTCTATTTTACACAATCATGAACTATACCCAGCTAGCACATAATGTTCTGAGAACCATATGTTTCTTAGAGCTTGGTGAGAGCGTGGTTGTCTTAAAGTTAATTTGCATACAACCATCCCACAATATTCTGGGAATGGTGATGGATAGTTGCTTGCCTTTTGAACATTCTCAGCATATTTAAATGCAGAAGACACATTTATTTTGAATGCATTCAGTTGTATAACTGACTAGGTATCCCCCTTTCCCCTTTCCCCTGTAAATTGGACAGTGCAGTTAGATTAACTTCTTGAGAATACAGGGGGTGCTGTTTTTGCATTAGCATAATTTGCTCTACAGATTAAACTGCCTCTTATTCAATTATTGCTCTTACTATATGCATATAATTAATACCATTGGATAGAAAACAATCTCTAGTTTCAAAAACCGTTTCAATTTTGTCTCTGAGAGAAACACAAGTCATTTGACAGCACTTTCCCTGACCAAGAAGTAGAATGCAAGATGTCTATGCTCGCTTCAACGCTCTGCCTATATATGGTCATGCCACCTATGACCCGAAACACACTTCATTCGCCTTCCTCTGGGTGTCAAGAGGACGTCAGAGGAGAAATTTTTTGTTTATCTTGCTCTGACGTGAAATAAGACCTATTTCTTTGGCGTGACCGACAACTTCCGGTTCTCTGAATCGCGCGACTTGGAGGTGCGATTGTCTACTGTTTTGCTGCCGTTACGGATGAAAACTATCTCCGTCTCGAATTTTGTTTGATACATGTGACCATATCATCGTAATGTATGTTTTTTCAATATAATTTAATCAGATTATTTGAATTTTTTCGGGAGTTTTGCGGTGTTCCGTTCTCTGATTTTATTTTCGTTTGAGAGATCCGTGCCACTCGACCAGTACCAATGCTAAATGAAGTGGGAAAGTTGCCATTCTGAATCGAAACAAGGACTCATCTGGACAAAGGACACCTTGATCAACATTCTGATGAAAGATCAGCAATAGTAAGACCCAATTTACGATGTTATTTCATGTATCTGTCGTGCATGTGAACTGGTCGTGGGCGCCCAGCTGGTTCTGCCTGGCGTAGCTATGCTAATTTAGCGCTACATTTTGTTTTCACTATAAAACATTTAATAAATCTGAAATATTGTTTGGATTCACCAGATGTTGGGCTTTCAATATCTGTACGCTGTGTATTTTTCTGAAATGTTTTAAGATGAGTAATTAGTTATATGACGTTGGTCTCTGTAATTGTTCTGGCTTTGTCGGCACTATTTCAGATTGCAGCTGCAATGTAGAACTGTGATTTATACCTGAAAAATGCACATTTTTCCCAAAAAAACTATGCTATACCATAAATATGTTATCAGACTGTCATCTTATGAAGTTGTTTCTTGGTTAGTGGCTATATATATTTTTATTTAGTCGAATTAGTGATAGCTACTGACGCAGGAAAAAACTGTTGGAGTAAAAAAATGGTGTCTTTTGCTAACGTGGTTAGCTAATAGATTTACATATTGTGTCTTCCCTGTAAAACATTTTAAAAATCTGAAATGGTGGCTTTATTCACAAGATCTGTATCTTTCATCTGGTGTCTTGGACTTGTGATTTAATGATATTTAGATGCTACTATTTAATTGTGACGCTATGCTAGCGATGCTAATCAGTGTGTGGGGGGGGGGGGGGGGGGGGGGGGGTGCTCCTGGATCTGGGGTAGAGGCTCGTTAGAGGTTAACAATAATTTAAGCTTTCTGTCCATATAAGACATGTCTATGTCCTGGAAAGTTTGCTGTTATTCTAGTCACATTAGCGCATGTTAGCAACAACTGTCCCGGTATAGGGACACCGATCCTACGGGATCTGAATCAGAGAGGTGCGGGAGGCTGCCATAATTGACATCCACGTCTTCGGCACACGGGGAATAGTGGATTAACCTCCTTGCTCAGGGGCAGAATGACAGATTTTTACCTTGCTAGCTCGGAGATTCGATCCAGCAACCTTTCGGATACTGGCCTAACGCTCTAATAAACTGGTCCTGAACATCTCTAAAACTAAGGGCATTGTGTTTGTTACAAATCATTCCCTAAATTCTAATCCTCAGCTGAATCTGGTAATCAACGGCGTGGCTGTTGAACAAGTTGAGGCGACTAAATTATTTGCCGTTACCTTAGATTGTAAACTGTCATGATAAAAACACATACAGTTGAAATCGGAAGTTAACATACACCTTAGCCAAATACATTTATTCTCAGTTTTTCACAATTCCTGACATTTAATCCTAGCAAAAATGCCGTGTCTTAGGTCAGTTAGTATCACCACTTTATTTCAAGAATGTGAAATGTCAGAATAATAGTAGAGAGAATGATTTATTTCAGCTTTTATTTCTTTCATCACATTCCCAGTGGGTCAGGAGTTTACATACACTCAATAAGTATCTGGTAGCATTGCCTTTAAATTGTTTGGTCAAACATTTCGGGTAGCCTTCCACAAGCTTCCCACAATAAGTTGGGTGAATTTTGGCCCATTCCTCCTGGACAGAGCTGATGTAACTGAGTCAGGTTTCTAGGCCTCCTTGCTCGCACACGCTTTTTCAGTTCTGCACACACATTTTCTATAGGGTTAAGGTCAAGGCTTTGTGATGGCCACTCCAATACCTTGACTTTGTTGTCCTTAAGCCATTTTGCCACAACTTCGGAAGTATGCTTGGGGTCATTGTCCATTTGGAAGACCCGTTTGCGACCAAGCTTTAACTTCCTGACTGATGTCTGGAGATGTTGCTTCAATATATCCACATAATTTTCCATCCTCATGATGCCATCTATTTTGTGACGCACACCAGTCCGTCCTGCAGCATAGCACCCCCATCCTCGTACTTCACGGTTGGGATGGTGTTCTTCGGCTTGCAAGCCTCCCCCCTTTTTCCTCCAAACATAACGATCGTCATTATGGCCAAACAGTTCTATTTTTGTTTCATCAGACCAGAGGACATTTCTCCAAAAAGTACAATCTTTGTCCCCATGTGCATTTGCAAACTGGCTTTTTATATGGCGGTTTTGGAGCAGTGGCTTCTTTCTTGCTGAGTGGCCTTTCAGGTTATGTCGATATAGGACTCGTTTTACTGTGGATATAGATATTTTTGTTTCCTCCAGCATCTTCACATGGTCCTTTGCTGTTGTTTTGGATTGATTTGCACTTTTCGCACCAACGTACTTTCATCTCTAGGAGACAGAACGCGTCTCTTTCCTGAGCGGTATGATGGCTGCGTGGTCCAATGGTGTTTATACTTTCAAACTATTGTTTGTACAAATGAACGTGGTACCTTCAGGCGTTTGGAAATTGCTCCCAAGGATGAACCAAACTTGTGGAGGTCTACAATTTTTTCTGAGATCTTGGCTGATTTCTTTAGATTTTCCCATGATGTCAAGCAAAGAGGCACTGAGTTTGAAGGTAGGCCTTGAAATACATCCACAGGTACACCTCTAATTGACTCAAATGCTGTCAATTAGCCTATCAGAAGCTTCTAAAGCCATGACATAATTTTCTGGAATTTTCCAAGCTGTTTAAAGACACAGTCAACTTAGTGTATGTAAACTTCTGACCCACTGAAATTGTGATACAGTGAATTATAAGTGAAATAATCTGTCTGTAAACAATTGTTGGAAAAATTACTTGTGTCATGCACATAGTAGATGTCCTAACCGACTTGCCAAAACTATAGTTTGTTAACAAGAAATTTGTGGAGTGGTTGAAAAACTAGTTTTAATGACTCCAACCTAAGTGTATGTAAACTTCCAACTTCAACTGTATATTCAGTGGTTGTAAAGATGGGGAGAGGTCTGTCCGTAATAAAGAGACGCTCTGCTTTTTTGACGCCACACTCCAAAAAGCAAGTTCTGCAGGCTCTAGTTTTGTCTAATCTTTATTATTGTCCAGTTGTGTGGTCCAGTGCTGCAAGGAAAGACCTAGTTAAGCTGCAACTGGCCCAGAACAGAGTGCCACGTTTTGCTCTTAATTGTAATCAGAGGGCTGATGTAAATACTATCCATGCCAGTCTCTTTTGGCTAAGGGCACTTCTTTTTATAAGAAACATTAATGTGCTGAAAATCCCAAATTGTTTGCATAGTCAACTTACACACAGCTCTGACACCAGGGGTCTTTTCACAGTCCCCAAATCCAGAACAAATTCAAGACAGTGAACAGTATTATATAGAGCCCTTATTATTGCATGGAACTCCATTCCATCTCGTATTGCTCAAATAAACAGCAAACTTGGTTTAAAAAAAATGATAAAGCAACACTTCAAGGCACAACGCCTCTCCCCTATTTGATCTAGATAAGTTGTGTGTATGTATTGATATGTAGGCTACATGTGCCTTTAAAACGTTTTTATTATGTAGTTCTGTCCTTGAGCTTTTCTTGTCTAATTTTAATGTTCTGTATTATGTCATGTTTCAGGTTTTGTGTGGACCCCAGGAAGAGTAGCTGCTGCTTTTGCAACAGCTAATGGGGATCCTAATAAAATACCAAAAACAAACATTCCCACAACTTCCAAGGAAGCAAATGTGCTAGCTGGGTGTTCTCTGTAACTGAAAAGTCACAATCCAACTGTGTTTCGCTGAAGTAAACCATCTTGATAATAACAGACATTGTTCTTTCACAGAGTGAAGAAAACAATGCTATGATTTCAACATGGTCATTAAGTCAATAATTGAGCAAAGTTTGTAGTCAAACCTCATTTTAGAATGGCAACAACACTGTATCAGAAGGTACGTTGTAAAGGAAATCATTTTAGCCTGTTGATTTGTGTAGTGTCAGATTGAAATTGCAATTGTTAAAATCCATATGTGGATGACTATAAGTATCAAGCTACCAACCTAATAAACGTATAACAACCTAATAAACATGATTTTATGATTACATATACGTTAATTGCATATTACACATACCATATTACACTGATATATAATAATGCTAGCCCCTCATTTATTTGGGGTTGTTTGGCTGGGTATTAAATGGCTAACATGGACAATGCTAATTTTGCTAATGCTGCCGCAATTAACACTTATGATATCATAAAATCCCCTTGGCATCGCACAGCGGCACCATAATCAGCTAAAATTGCTTTTGTGCCACCTAAGCATATTCAGGCCTCCCCGAATGCCTTGGCCAGAGACCATTTTGCTCAGTTGACAACACAAACCCAAGTCCATCAAAACAAGTTTGATAAACGGCCTCTGCCTGTGTGTAGAGAAACAATAGATCATTTACTGAGACTCCATCCTTGTTTCCAGAACAATAGCTCAAAATGTTATTCCTATTTCCCCACAGCGCATAATACACACATACTACACACAGTACTGTACCTGCACATCTCAATGTGGATGTTTCTCAAAGATGCACAAGACCAATAATACTGTACATCAAATAGAGTCTCGTGTAGCTCAGTTGGTAGAGCATGGCACTTGCAACACCAGGGTAGTGGGTTCAATTCCCACAGGGGACCAGTATGAAAGAAAAAAGTATGAAAATACACCCACTGCTGTAAGTCGCTCTGAATAAGGGTGTGTGCGTAGTGATGTATAACAATACTCCTGCAAGTTAAGGTATCTTGATACATCACTGAGGTGCGAACAAGCATCCGATAGAGCACAGCTGTTTTTCCGTTGTTGGACGTGATGGATGGCACTGGAGATACACTCTCAAGGAAAGAAGGTCTACACCTTTGATCAGAGATACTGTACAAGCAATGCGTTCAAGCGAGTAGAGGGTTTTGTGTTTGTACAGTGACATTGAATCCCATTTTGGGGAGAGGATGTTTTTCCAAGGAATGTCAGAGATAAAACAGGATTTGTTACATGATACAGATCTGCGTTATGGTGGGAGAATTGCACATTATTTCCTCCAACCCAAATTAATATCTTTCACAGACGGGTGGAAAGTTCTCCTCAAATCGTTATCTGTTTTCCAGAAAATAAACAAAATGGACTGTCATTAGCGTTGAATTATATTCACCCACATTCACCTTCTGAACCAGTTCTGAGTCACAGTGTTCTCCATTAGCTAGTGAAGTCAGTCTGTCAGTCATTTAGTTCAGAATAGACATGAGGTTGTTCATCTAAGAATTCACCATTATAGCGCCACTCTGCAGTTTCTACTGTAGCTTTTGGTAGTCGTGGAGACAGATTTTGTGCACATCAATACTCCATGTCAAGCATGTCCAGGGGTTTTGTCACTATGCCGACAAAAATAAAGTGAAGCTAAAGAGGAGGGAGCCCTCGCACAGAGGCCATTATTGCCCCGAACCCAGTGACTTCTGTAGAGTATGCATTTAAATAGAAACATGACAAGGAGCACATAAGGGAGTTCACATGCACAAGTTTGTCATCTGAAGTGGAAATCACACTCCCACCACAGAGCAGGCTGGACACATTAGCCAGGGGTTGGAAATTACAGAACATCTCCCAACCTCAATGGAACTCTGCATGCGCTTGCCAAACTCCTGGACCCACTTCCTGGACTCCTGTTCCCTTCTCATATGGGTAAAAAAAAGTTTTGTCCAGACATTATTATTATTGGCTTATCGACCAGAAATGTGATATTTGTTTTGCTTTGTACAGTAGCATGACAAATTTGATCTAATTCATTGATTTTTATTCCAGCTGTGATTTTAAAGTTTGGGGGATTGAGGTGAAATGTCCCTTTTCTTTTATCTTGACATTTTTTTACCTCAGGCACCTTATTGGTTGAAGTACATTTGACACCGGTGAAACTCAAAAAATGCTTCCACAGTTGAACTTGGTTTAATGGAGTGCCTCAGGGATCGATCCTTAGCCCAACACCTTTTCAATCCGCCACCAGGCAGGATATGTGATCACTGAATCAGAGAAGACAGTATTGTTCTTTCCTAGGAGACTTATGTGCTTGCCCCCACAGTCAGAACATTAAAATAAGGCTCTTGGGCACAACTTTTCCATGGGTGTAATATTATTAAAGATATCACATTCCTCCTTAAGAAATGTGGAATGCATTTGTTTGGGTGATTGAGAACTGTGTGATGTTATGAAAAGCAAAAATGGTGGAATAGAATTAAGCACAAGTAATATGAGGCAATATTTTAATTATGTGAAGCCCTTTAACCAGCATAACACCCATATAGAAAAAGACGAATTTCACATTTTAATGCTGAAAAGGTGGAAATATTGATGCCAACACAACAGTGCTGCATGATGTTGCTCGTCCATCTGGGTGAGAATAAAATATCTCAAGCTCACTGTCATTAATTAATGGTAATTAACAATGCTGTAAACATCAGAGTTGATGTACTTCGATCTTCAACAGTCTAATTGTAGACATAATTGCTCAGCCTCAGCCTTATACCCTGCACCTCCTTCAAACCTATAACCCCACATTTCAACCAGAAACCAAATGCAGCGTAAAGATTCCAATCATCAAAGTGTATGTGTCATTAAACAGCCCGAATAAAAACCCTAACCGCAATTCCTGCTTAATGGAATATCTTTATGGCTTGTAAAACGATGCCCTTGACGTGGCATACAACAAGTCCACTGCCGTTTTCTTCACATCAACATTTTATGGTTGTGGAGGGGTAAGGGTGGTGGTTTATGACACCAAGCACAACTTTGCATTCCTAAATAATTGACGATCTGCGACGAAGCCTCAAACGTACTTACAGATTGCAAAGAATATCCTTAAAAATGGATTTATACGTCTTCTGCAATCGCTCAAAATCTCCAAGAACTGATTCAATTTGAAGATACGATCTTCAAACAAAGTGAATACACAAAAGAGAGCATGATCATGCTCTTAAATTGACTGTGAATACTGTGAATACAATGTCTTCTTCACGTTACGTATGAATGCATAACTGTGGCAGTAAACTTTATACACTATCTACTATCTACGAGCATTATATAGTGTGCAGTTCTCTGTTTCTCTATGCACTGTTTCTCTTTTATAGCATCTACTGTGAGGTTCCTTTTGAAATGTCACTTTCTTCTTCTTTTCTGTCACAAAGACTTTGTAATAATATGCCCATCCATCTCAAGTCCCTTTGCATGGTCACAGGAGCTGCATGCATGAGATACTTGAATATCACCGTGGTTAAAGCTATCGTCACACTGCATCTCGGGGATTTTAACTGGTAGTTCTACTCAGGGTCTGAAGTTTGAAAGGACATCTAAGGAATCCAAATTATCCAGCCCCAGCGCGAGTGTGAAATGGATACGGACCTAATGAACAGAACCACACTCCACTTGCTGCAATTTGTCACTGTCCTCCTACCTCCTCTGCGCTGGGTTTAAAGTTTCAGATTGTTTTCAAAGGGATAAACGAATGTGATCTGTCTAATCGCCGTCATTATCTTATCTTGAAATATGATCATTCTTGTCAATGGAACAATTGTAAAGGCATGTAATAGGATGGTTTAAATTACATTTCTGTGCATGGATGGAGGCCTGGTAACGATGAAAAAAAAACATTACAAGCACTCCTCTTCTCCAGTATTGTTTGAGTATGACGTTGTTTTGTATGGTGATACAATGGCGACATCTGGTGGGCAAATGCCGACATAGGGACAGGTTTTGGTGCTGCATGAATTTAATGAATAGCATTTATTTCTGGATGGACACTAAGGTTCATGCAAAACACTCACTAGTGCTATCCACATCTCCTCACGCGTAGTCACTTCCAGTCCAAATATAAAATGTCTATGTAATGTTAGACTCGACACAAGTGGGATATGTCAAGAAAATGTGACCACAATATTCTGGTTTTCCTCCAAAAAAGACAAATGATCTCTTGTACCTGCAACGCAGATGTATTCTAATGAGTTGGCTGATTGATATTTATATCCCGGTGCTGAGACCTGCTAAGCACAACTGGCCAGGGAGATGGAAATTCATAGTTGTACGCCACGGGAAAAACAGAGCATGTTGGGTAACAGGAGGCCCTTACATCTTACTTAGCAAAAAGGGGTCCAGGGAAAATCCCTGAGAAAGCATGGACGACAATTTAAAACCTGGAGGCATGTTAAACAAATACAGACACGCAATAGATCCACTGTCAGCTTTAATGCCTGGCCGTTCACACACTGGTTATTTGAAAAGGGGGACTGTTGTTTCACTGGCTCGTGCTTCCTGGTTGTACAATAACCTTTTGTGACTTTCACTTGAACTTACTCTGCCCTTGCTTGAACACTCAAATAAATTATTCTACTGTACAACGACGGATTTACCCACTGTTTACTTGAAGATTTGGGTGAAAGGAAGCCCTGAAACTATGTTCCACTCATTTGAATTAAAATAATGACTAGACTTTTATTTACAGTATGTTCCTACCGTATGCGTCCTTCTCCCATTGAGTTGACACTTCGCCTTTCAAGCCCATCCTGTCGGCTGATGACAGTAAAACTTTTCAATGAGGCACATCATGTCTGTTTTGGATTATGGCACTCCTTCATCCTCTCATTGACTGCTGAATTTGATCTTTATTACTGGGCCTTGACTTTACTGTATGTTGACAGATTTTACGAGTACATGTCCTGCAGGGTTTTGCTCATGTGTTTTTAAAAGGAAACAGGCTACAATGTTCCAGTCCTTGAGGGGGTCCAACAAGGTAATCAGATCAAGGGATTTCACTTGTGATTCTGAGACGATAGGTAGAGAAACATCTGTTTTCAGAAGTCTACAAGTGTGGTGGTGATGCGCTTAGATGCATTAGCCATAGCTATCAAACAAAGGATCACTGTGATAAGGTTATATTGTACCTGCTTAAAAAAAAATACATACTGTGCACATTGAGATGTAAAAGATAAAGAACCCAAATTCACTGCTCAATAACAGAAACCTCTGTTCATACTGTTTATGTGATGTACTGTACTGTATCTGCCTGCATGCATTATTTGCACTGACAAATCAAAGATGGCCATAGCCTAAAAATATAGACAATTAGGAATATATATTGCACATTTTTGTGGATTTTTCTTATCCATCAAAGGAGTACCTTTTTGTTGGTTTTGTGAGGATGAACGGTAAGCCTTCTGAAGCATCTCTGCTCTCTGAACTCGGATTGATTGGATTTTGGACTTCCCTATTTAGTTGGACATTAAGACTTTTGGTTGGGATTGTATTTGTGATAATAACTTTTATTAAGTTTGAAACTCTGATTTTGTGACACTATGCTTATTTTGCTCACTTCAGAACAGTTTGTCTGTTTTGCTTTTGTTGCGCTCATATGAACAAAGTATTTCCTTGAACTTTAAAATTGTTAGTTTGAGATCCAAGCTGATTGTTACAAGAGGTAAGACATGGGGAAAATAGTCATCTGGATTGAAAACCGTCAACTTTGAAATAGCTCGACTACATCAGTCCAAGTTCTTAAAAAAATAGTACAAACACTATAATAATAAGATGATTTTTTTATGTTAAAAGCATCCTGCAAACTTCAGGCTTAGAATAATCAGTTTAACTGACTGGCTGTCAGGCAGGAAAGACAGTGTGGGAAGCTAATCTGCTTTGATACGTTCTGTCTCTGTCTAGTAGGCTACTGGAACACTGAATGGGTGCGTGCATTGGCTGTCAGTCCATGCAGTCTGTGCCAACTATCCCGTTTGTAATTCAATTAGTATGGTTGAGTCATGTCCTCTTTGATTCTCCAGCACATCTAACAATTGAACAGACACTGTTATGGTTCACAAGTTTGAACACACCTACTCATTCCAGGGTTTTGCTTTATTTTTACTATATTAAACGACAAGACAAAGACTCCTGACTGCTACGCCATCTTGGATCAGTTATCATTCAAGGGTTTTTCTTTATTTGTACTATTTTCTACATTGTAGAATAATAGTGAAGACATCAAAACTATGAAATAACTCATATCTAATCATGTAGTAACCAATAAAGTGTTTGACAAATCAAAATCTATTTTATATTTGAAATTCATTGCCACTCTTTGCCTTGACGACAGCTTTGCACACTCTTAGCATTCTCTCAACCATCTTCACCTAGAATGCTTATCCAACAGTCTTGAAAGAGTTCCCACATATGCTGAACACTTGTTGGCTGCTTTACCTTCACTCTGCGGTCCAACTCATCCCAAACCATCTCAATTGGGTTGAGGTCAGGTGATTGTGGAGGCCAGGTCATCTGATGCAGCACTCCATCACTCTCCTTTTTGGTCAAATAGCCCTTACACAGCCTGGAGGTGTGTTGGGTCACTGTCCTGATGAAAAACAAATGATAGTCCCACTAAGCGCAAACTAGATGGGATGGCATATAGCTGCAGAATGCTGTGGTAGCCATGCTTGCTAAGTGTGACTTGAAATCCAAATAAATCACAGACAGTGTCACCAGCAATGCACTCCCACACCATCACTCCTCCATGCTTCATTCACGGTGGGAACCACACATGCGGAGATCATCCGTTCACCTCCCCTGCCGTCACAAAGACATGGCGGTTGGAACCAAAAATCTCAAATTTGGACTCATAAGACCAAAGGACAGATTTCCAGCAGTCTAATGTCCATTGCTCGTGTTTCTTGGCCCAAGCAAGTCTCTTCCTATTATTGGTGTCCTTTAGTAGTGGTTTCTTTGCAGCCATTCAACCATGGCCTGATTCACACAGTCTCCTCTGAACAGTTGATGTTGAGATGTGTCTGTTACTTGAACTCTGTGAAGCATTTATTTGGGCTGCAATTTCTGAGGCTGGTAACTCTAATGAACTTATCCTCTGCAGCAGAGGTAACTCTGGGTCTTCCTTTCCTGTGGCGGTCCTCATGAGAGCCAGTTTCATCATAGCGCTTGATGGTTTATGTGAATGCACTTGAAGAAACTTTCAAAGTTCTTGAAATTTGGTATTTTACCAAATAGGGCTATCTTCTGCATACCACCCTACCTTGTCACAACACAACTGATTGTCGTAAATGCATTAAGAAGGAAAGAAATTCCACAAATGAATTTTTAATAAGACAGACCTGTTAATTGAAATGCATTCCAGGTGACTACCTCATGAAGCTGGATGAGAGAATGCCAAGAGTGTGCAAAGCTGTCATCAAGGAAAAGGGTGGCAACTTTGAAGAATCTCAAATATAAAATATATTTAGATTTGTTTAACGCTTTTTTGGTTACTACAGTACATGATTCCTTATGTGTTTTTTCATAGTTTTGATGTCTTCACTATTATTCTACAACGTAGAAAATAGTAAAGAGTAAATATTAAATAGTAAAGTCCAAACTTTTGACTGGGACTGTATATATTTAAAGTCACATGAGAAGCCAATTGAAAGTGAAAATGTTTAATGTTACATAATATTAACATATTGGAGTTATTTAGGTATTTGGATTCATCTATTCAGTCACTTAAGAATATTATTGGAACGTTAGTAAACTACAGTATATGTGATATTTTCACTGCATATTGCCTTTTATCAAACATAGGTGGAATATAATTGTACCTTCTTGCTGCTTGATGATTTAATTAAGTCACTAGATGGAGGTACATACCTATATGTAAACTCTACCTCACACGAAGATGCATGATACTCTCATGATATTAATACATTTCCAAATTGCAATCTTGTTTTGCATTTTTACATAAGGAGTAACAAGATGCATTGGGTAACATTTTTTTTTAAATGTGTGACTATATGATAAACGCAATTGGTAGACTTCCTATTGAGTTTAAATTAGATACTTTTCTAATCAACCTGGCCTAACTATGTGGTTTAGGTAGATCAGTGCATTCCATATTGTAACCTAATAAGCTACATTTGTTACAAACTAACGGTGCACTCATTACCTGTCTCTCATGCCATATGCCATAAAGATCTTTCTTTAATTTGATTGACGTTGTTCTCCACAAGCCACGACAAGGGCTCCGGTTTACAATAGAAAGGAAAGGCAAGGAGGGCGAGCAGGAGCACAGTTATCCAATGGGATCACAGGTGGGAGGGAGTTTGTCTAACTCTAGTTTTGTTCTAAGTTAGAGGGACCTACGCGTGTATGATGTCTGAAGCTTCTGCACCGTTATTCCACGCGACATTGTATTGGTACCACTGAGAGTATTTGTGCCTGGCTTTCCGTATTCTATAAAAGCAATTATTTAATCACTTTTAACTTTTGGATACACTTTTGACAACGGAGAGGTATTAATATTGGCATGTATTTTTCACTTTTATAGTTCCTGTTCATCAGTAACTGTATTGCGCAAATAAACCATCATGCACTGCCGCTCACATACGATGCGTTTTGCTACAGGGGATTAGTGGCGAAACTTAATTGACAAGTAAGGGACGTCTGAGCACTACGGATTCATTGCATCCCAAGGATTCAATTACTACATCTAGATACTGGAGAAAATACTTCAGGGTACTCAAACAGTGGAAATATCCGTATAATTTCTGGAATTACCACAGTGAGTCGCGCACTTTTGGAATACAATGCTTTAGTGTTGGCCAAACTCGAATAAAGTTGATGCATCTTCGGCATGGACTTTTTCTAATAAAGGTGGACTTGGATTTTGACCATGGCGCTCACAGGTAGGGACTTAGGCCGGTTCCATTTGATTTTATTGATGCTATGGACTCTGTCGCAATATTCTTCATCCAGCCAAGTCCGTCAAGAGTTTCAGGTATTGGAGGAGCAACCGATTGGTACCTATGTGGGGACGATAGAGACGAGACCCAGCTTCACCTATCGCTTCAGTGAAACCCACAAACTTTTTGCAATTAATGGCACCACTGGAGTCATTTACACCTCCTCTGTGATTGACAGGGAGATTTTGCAAAGTAATGTCATCAATGTGGTGGTCCTCTCCAGCCAACCTACCTATCCTACCGAAGTTAGGATTGTTGTACTGGATATAAATGATAATTCGCCAGTGTTTCCCGACGCATCAATTGTAGTTTCGTTTAAAGAAGACGCCAGTAGTGGCAGACAAGTGATTCTGGACACCGCTACAGATTCTGACATTGGGAGTAATGGAGTGGATCACACCACCTACAGAATAGTGAATGGCAACGAGCAAAGGAAATTCCGTTTGGATATTACAGTCAATCCTAGTGGAGAGGGGGCATTCTTGCACCTCGTTTCAACTGGAGGCTTGGACAGGGAAATAACTCCCTTCTACCAACTCTTGATTGAAGTGGAGGACAAAGGAGACCCTAAAAAGTTTGGGTACCTGCAAGTAAATGTAACTATCCAAGATATCAATGACAACCCCCCTATGTTTGATCATCACCAATATCAAACTAATGTTTTTGAAGATGCAGCAGTGGGTTCTAGTGTTCTGCAAATAACAGCATCAGACCAAGACGAGGGAGCTAATGCAGACATCAGGTACTTTTTAGATGAGGGAACACCTTTTCAAATCGATCCTAAAGCAGGTACCATCATTATAAAAGAACGTTTGGATTATGAGAGTAAGAAAGAATACTCTATGACTATTCATGCTATGGACAACGGTGTACCTTCTCTGTCAGGTAGGTCAGAGGCCACTATCAAACTACTGGATGTCAATGATAATGACCCAGTTGTGAAGTTTAGATATTTCCCCACCACATCTAAGTTTGCCTCTGTTGATGAAAATGCTCAGATTGGTACAGTGGTAGCCTTATTGACAGTCTCTGATTCCGACTCTCCCGCAGCTAATGGTAATATATCTGTCTCAATATTGGGGGGTAATGAGCAGAGACACTTTGAAGTGCACACTTCCCCAGTTCCCAACCTAAGCTTGATCAAAGTGGCTAGTGTTCTAGACAGAGAGCGCATTTCCTCCTACAACCTGACTGTGTCGGTATCAGACAATGGCAAACCCATGGCCAGGTCCTCTTTTGCCAGCCTCGTTATTTTTGTGAATGATATCAATGACCACCCACCCATATTCCAGGAAGCCATGTACAGAGTAGATATCAGTGAAGACATTCCAAAAGGCAGCTACATTAAAGGGGTCTCTGCAACAGATGGCGACTCCGGGCAAAATGCCAACCTTCGCTACTCCCTGGTGTCTGGAAACGGTTTGGGCTGGTTTGCCATCAGTGAAAACAGTGGTCTGGTTACCAGCGCCGCTTTGTTGGATCGGGAAGTCGCATCTGAAATAGTGCTCAACATCAGTGCCAAAGACCAGGGGCTGCAACCCAAAATCTCCTACACCAAATTGATAGTCAACATAACTGACGTGAATGACCAAGTGCCCACATTTACACAGAGCACGTATCATGTGTCCCTGGTGGAGCACTCTCCTGCTGGTAGTGAGCTCCTAGTGCTGTCAGCCTCAGATGATGACCTTGGGGCCAATGGAACTATCCGGTTCTCTTTTGACACGGAGACCCCGTCTAGTGTACAAGAGTTGTTCCGCCTGGAATTTGTATCAGGCAGGTTGAGCACAGCCACAGAACTGGACAGGGAGGACCAGGGGAGTTATTTACTTTACATCCAGGCTACAGACTCTGGCTGCCCCCCTCTCCACTCCATTGGTAAAGTAAACGTAACTCTGAGTGATATCAATGACAATAGGCCAGTCTTCTACCCAGTCCAGTACTTTGCCAATGTCAAGGAGAATGAACCCTCTGGCTCGTTCATAACCACTGCATTAGCCACGGACCCTGACCTGGGGAGAAATGGCACAGTGAAGTATATCATAACTGCTGGAGACACATCTAAATTTCACATTAATAGTAACTCGGGCAAAATCACCACCCTGGTGCCGCTGGATAGAGAGGAGAAGACCGCCTACCAGCTGCAGGTGACAGCAGCAGATGGTAGTGGGCTCCGTTCACACACCCAGGCCATCGTCACCATTAATGTCATAGACACACAGGACAACCCCCCTACCTTTAGTCAGAACGCCTACAGTTTTGTCATGTTTGAAAATGTGATCATTGGCACAGTTATTGGTACTGTATCTGCCACCACTGTTGATCTGAATACAAATATCACATATTTAATCACCTCAGGGGACCAGAGGGGGCTTTTTACTGTCAGTAGTGCAACAGGTCAAATCAAAGCATCCAGTCAGATAGACAGAGAGGAGCAGTCTTTCTATCAACTCAAAGTCATAGCCAGAGGTGGGGAGGTAACAGGCGAGGCCCTCGTCAACATCACAGTGAAGGATTTAAATGATAACGCGCCCCATTTTATCCACACCACCGAGCATGTCAGTGCAGTGGAGAACTGGCACACAGGGCATCTGATATTCCAAGCTAAAGCTGCCGACCCTGACGAGGGCACCAATGGCATGGTGGTCTATAGCTTCAAGCAGAACCCCAAAGGCCTGTTCCACATCCATGAGAAACATGGTCTTATCACACTGACAGGGCCGCTAGAGCTCACCACCAGCTCCTACCAGGTGGAGGTCCTGGCCTCTGATATGGGGGTCCCCCTGCTCACTTCCACTCTAATGTTAACAGTCAGCGTGTACGACGTCAATGACAACTCTCCCATGTTTGATCAGCTCTCATACGAGGTCATTATTTTAGAGTCTGAACCTGTCAACAGTCGCTTTTTTAAGGTGGAAGCCACCGACAAAGACTCAGGCCTGAATGGGGAGGTTATGTATGACATAGTTGACGGGAACACAGCCGACGTATTTGGGATCTTTCCAGACGGGCAGTTGTATATTAAGGCTGAGCTAGACAGAGAAGTCCAGGACAGATATAACTTAGTGCTGGTGGCCACAGACAGGGCAGTGGAGCCACTAAGTGCCAGTGTCAATGTCAGTGTAATTCTGGACGACGTGAATGACAATCGCCCCCTCTTTAACAGTACTAATTATGTGTTCCACTTTGAGGAAGAGCAGAAGAGAGGGTCGCTGGTAGGGCGAGTGTTTGCAGTGGATAAAGACTTTGGCCCCAATAGTGAGGTCAGGTACGCGTTTGAGACTCAACAGCCCAACTTTGAGCTGAACGCCATCACGGGGGACTTGACCAGTACTCTGCAGTTGGACCGTGAGTCACTAATGAGACAGAGAGGCGCCGCGGTGTTCAGCTTTACAGTAGTTTCCTCAGACCAGGGGCTCCCCAAGCCTCTGAGAGACCAGGCTAAAGTGCAGGTTTACATCCAAGACATCAATGACAACCCGCCCAAGTTCACCAAAGACATTTACCAGGCCTCCATCTCCGAGTCGGCCCAGAACATGACGCAGCTGCTGAGGGTGTCTGCCGTCGATGTGGATGAGAGAAAAAACGGACTGGTCCACTATCACATAAAGGAGGGCAACGAGGAGAGCCAGTTTACCATCGACGGCAGCTCTGGACAGATCACACTAGTGGGAAAGCTGGACTATGAGGCGACATCCTCCTACTCGTTAAAAATTATTGCTGTTGATTCTGGAACCGTGCCCCTCTCCTCCTCCTGTATGCTCAGCATTAGCATCCAGGATGAGAATGATAACTCCCCCTCCTTCCCCAAATCTGCCATATCTGTGGATGTTCTGGAGAATATGAGGATTGGAGAGCTGGTGGCCTCAGTGACAGCCACTGACTCTGATTCGGGTCATAACACAGACATAACATACAGCATCACAGCCACAAACAACCACGGGACATTTAGCATTAGCCCCAACACAGGGAGCATCTTCCTAGTAAAAAAGATGGATTTTGAAACTCAGTCTTTTTACAAACTGAATATCACTGCAAAGGACAATGGGAGACCACCAAGGTCCTCAACAATTCCTGTGGTTATTCATGTCAGAGATTTCAATGACAATCCTCCTATATTTACCCCTGGTGACATTTTTAAATCCATTCCTGAAAATATGCCCCTCTCTGCATCAGTAATGACAATCACTGCTCATGACATGGATGCGGACATTAACGGACAGCTGGAATACTCCATAGTTCAACAGACTCCCAGGGGAGGTCATTTCAGCATTGACTCCAGCAGTGGGCTCATATTCACAAACAAGGAGATTGACAGAGAATTCTCCAATCTCTTTGAGTTGACAGTTAAAGCCACTGACCAGGCAGTTCCTGTGGAATTCCGGCGCTTTGCCTTGAAAAATGTCACAATATGGGTGACGGACCTGAATGACAATGTCCCCACGTTTGTTTCCCAGAATGCTCTGGTTGCAGAGTCCACCATAGTCATTGGCTCCATCCTCACGACGGTGGTGGCGTTCGATCCTGACGAGGGCTCCAACGGCGAGGTGGAGTACGAGCTGGTGAAGGGGGACTCGGACACGTTCATCATGGACCGCTACAGTGGGGATATCCGCTTGGCCTCACAGCTGGTGCCGTCTTGCCTCATCTACAGCCTGACCGTGTCGGCCACCGACCATGGCTCGGATAGGAAGACCTCCAGGACCGAGCTCGCCATAATCCTCCAGGGCGCCGATGGGCCCGTCTTCTCCCAGCCCAAGTACATCACCATCCTGAAGGAGGGCCAACCACCGGGCACCAACGTCATCTCCCTGGACGCCTCCAGCCCCAGAGGCTCAGCCACCAAGGTGGAATTTTTCATTGTGTCAGTCCGCAGCGGCAGCAAGTCCATGGGACGCCTGTTCACCATAGGCCGCCATACTGGAGTGATCCAGACCGCAGCCGAGCTGGACCGGGAACAGGGCTCTGACCTCTACCTGGTGGATGTGTACGCCATCGAGACGGACGCCAGTCATCCCAGGACACAGAGAGCTGAGGTTAGTAGTGCGTTTATTCCTCTTCTCTTTTTGGAGGGCAATGGCTTCTTCACATTGTGGTCGATGGCATCCAGACAGCATAACTGGAACCCGTACAGCCGTTGAAGTCGTTTAGTGGGATTAAATGAAATGAGATCAAGGTTTCGACTGGAAAACCTGGGAGTGAAAGGAAAATATCCAAGTCGCACATAAAACAGGTATACCTAGTGCATTCGTCTGCACATTAATTACATTCCTTTTTTAAATATATTGCTAAAAGTTCTGTGTTACATAAAATGGACATGAGTAAGTAGGCCTTGGTTTTTGGCAAGATAATTGTATTGTTCCAGTTCCCAAAAAGTACTGGCCATAACAATCCTTCTAGCATTGGTCTGTGTTTTCTGGGAAGGGGAAATGAGTGCCTCGTATCCTGTGTTTCTGCTGTGCTCATGCTGTTATGAACTTGGATATTCTTATCAGTGAATAAGAACTACACAAATCAAGACTTAGCACTTTTTCTCAGGCATTAATCATCTTGGGTTGCTTCATATGAAAAAGATCCATTATGAATTGTTCTAGGTTTCTATAGGTAGTAATGGAACACACAATGAAAATATCATGATGAGTTAGTGCAGGTAGACTATATCAGGATAATATCACCGAGTTTTAAGCCTGAGGCTGTTTTGGTTTAAGGGTGTTCCTGTGGTACTCTCCTCCACCACTGGGCCGGGCTCTGCAGGCAATATGTGACCATTACAATTGCATGACCTCCTAAGACTGTGAAAAGATTTTTGGGGAGAGGAAAAGGGGAAGAAATCTCGAAGACTGAAACCTAAGCTCTCTATTCAGTTTGCATTATGTGATGCACCTCTTCCCTTGGGGGTGGAGTTAAATCCTCTGAATTTGAGTGCTGAAACTGTAAACCCAGCTTTGTGTGGTTAAGCCCTAGCCACTCCTCAGATTTAAAACATGTGATTCTATATGCTATATATGTGTTTTGGAAATTTCAACTGGAACCTAGAATTTCATGTTATTACAGGCTTGATGATACGCATTTATAAATTGGAGTTTTCTGAGCGCAACCAGAAAAGATTTCACTGCTGCTTCCTTCAAGAAAATGTGTTTTTTATTATTGGAAGTTGCTTGCAAAGGGCCTATCCTGAAACGCTCTAACAGTATGACAGTAATCGGATGCTTTGACAGTTTTTGTGGATACCACTTCAACCATTACAAATACTGAAATTGAAATCCAATACACTAATCGGTTATTTGGAGGCAAACTCAAATATGATTAAAATCACAGATTTGGCAAAATGGCGTTAAGTCATTTAACTTAATGTTAGTTTGGTCAAATGGGGATATCATTTGCTCTCCCGTTTTGCCTGCACCACCACAGATACTAATCTCTTCAATTGAAAACTCTGCAGTCGATCAGAGAAATAATGCTTAACATATTTCTTAGGTTTTCCTTGTACAAACCCTGTTCTCAAAGTCCAGTGACGTTTTATACTTTTTCTGTCCTCTGAGAGATGAATTAAACATACCCCATAACTGTATAGGCACTCTCTTTATTGTTAGTTATGAAGTGTAATAGCTCTTTGATGGTTTTAAACTACCTTTCCTGTGGGTGATAATGGCCTTTTAGATATGCCCTACTTTAAAGTAGTCTCAGGTACTGTACTGCTCAGCAGTGGGACATATGAGAGGCTAAGGTTTTGGGCTTAGACTGATACATTTCAAATAAAAACTTAACTTTTAAGGTCCCTAAAGAGGGAAACGTTTTCACTTTCTCAGCTTTAAATCCATTAGCCTTTTATAAGTAGTCATATTGATTATTGAAAAACCTTTGACAGCTGCTTTTCTTGTGCTTTGCACTGTGCACAATGTTTTTGATAGACTAGAAGAAAGAATTCAGTTGAGTATGCCGTCTCAATGATTGGTATCATAAACAACCTGACATAGCGCTGAGCTTGCTATAAAACAGAAGTTGCCGCTGACTTGTTTTGAAAATGCCTCTTGGTATCAAATGAAGTGTGTATAATTGCCATTGTTTGTTGATTTGTTTTTTTTTCCGTCTTTTGGGATTCCGAGTTTGCTTTGATAGCAGAACATTTTGTAACAACCTGCTTAAGAACATGTAACAACCTGCTTTAGAACATGTTGTAACGACCTGCTTTAGAACATGTTGTAACAACCTGCTTTATAACATATTGTAACAACCTGTTTTAGAACATGTTGTAATAACCTGCTTTAGAACATGTTGTAACAACCTGCTTTAGAACATGTTGTAACGACCTGCTTTAGAACATGTTGTAATAACCTGCTTTAGAACATGTTGTAACAACTTGCTTTAGAACATGTTGTAATAACCTGCTTTAGAACATGTTGTAACAACTTGCTTTAGAACATATTGTAACAACCTGCTTTAGAACATGTTGTAACAACCTGCTTTAGAACATGTTGTAACGACCTGCTTTAGAACATGTTGTACCGACCTGCTTTAGAACATGTTGTACCAACCTGCTTTAGAACATGTTGTAACGACCTGCTTTAGAACATGTTGTAACTACCTGCTTTAGAACATGTTGTAACAACCTGCTTTAGAACATGTTGTAACGACCTGCTTTAGAACATGTTGTAACAACCTGCTTTAGAACATGTTG